>NW_017307124.1:94761-102103 GCF_000935625.1 Nanorana parkeri
TCGCTCGCGGTCGGGGGTGGGGGGGGGGGGGGGGGGGGGGCGAGGGCACAGCCAGGGCTTAGTGCGGCAAGGAGAAGTGGAGTGGCACAGCCTGCAGCTTCTCCTCTGGATCCCTGCTGCTTTCCCCCTGTATGGGCAGAGACAGCGGGGATTCGGGGAGAAGTGCAGCGCTGAAGCCAGCGGGAGGGCGGAGGAGGGCGCTGTCACTTTAGGATGGCCAAGTGGTGAGGAGAGAGAGAGAGTCGCTCAGCCAGGATCTAACAGGTCCCTGCAGAGAAACAGCGTTTAGTGAAATAGATGCCTGGTCCGCCGGTGTAATGTCTGCCCCGGCCCCGCCCCCTGTTCTGTGCTGCGCTGAGGGACTTCTGCCCCTGCAATAGTCTGAACAATGCCCATTAAAGTGCATTTTTTGTCTGTTTAAAGTGGCTCTGTATCCTCAATTTCTTTTTCTATTTTGAAAGGGAAATATCAGGGGGCTGTTAAGATCCCTAATATTTCCCCGGAGTCCCCTAACAGTAAAAAAATAAAAATAATAAATAAAAAAACACATTTAAACTACAAATACATTTATTTAAAGTTGAACTCCAGTCTTGCCTTCAGGCCTACATGTTTGTGCAGGATCCTCTCCTGTTCTGAAATTGCTTAGTCTAATTTCACTGCACACTGTCAAATAGCATCCACCTTGGGGCGGTTCCTGTAATGAGGCAGCCTGAGGAGGTTGCCTCATGTGCCATCTTATTGAGTCATGTGGGGGGAGGGGGTTGCTAAGAGCTCTGGCTGGTGTCCACCCAGCTCCTGACAACCAGTGACGTCAGTGATCTGCACAGGTGCGGGGGGGTCACTTGCGCCGGGTGCAGGACTGAGGGGGGGCGCCGATGCACCACTGGCAGCAATGTAACATTGGCAGCCTCAAGCGCCAAAAGTTTAGCGACAATCGGACCATCCCGGTCCACCTGATTTACAGCCTGGAGGATGTCCAGCACCTTCTAGCTCTTTCCTCCCCAGCCTTTTTGGCCCTGGTCCATCATTTTAATTTTTTGGAAGCATATTATTTTATATATGAAGGGTTAGCAGCATCACGTGTTAGCAATACCCCGAGTGGTTTACATGTAAATGCAGTCTTCCTAGGAACATCTACTCCTTTAGACTGACATCAAGCCACTAAGGCAGTATAATATTTGTATAACTCTTACCAAGAACCAGCCCACTGCTTGCATCAGAGTACTGAGGCAGGATACTGTTATGTACAGCACTCTGCTGGCCCCTTTACCAGCCATGATCTGCCTGCATTGCATAGAGAAGCAAAAAGATCCAGCGATGACATGACTAGGTCTAAAATAAGGTATGTAACCTAACTCATAAACTTGCATTATGAGAAGCTGTGTAGCACTGTAAAGCAGGAAGCAGATTCTCCAAATGTAACATGCAAATATGGTTGCTCCATGTTATCATTATTATTAGTATACAGGATTTATATAGCGCCAACAGTTTGGTCAGCGCTTTACAACATAGGGAAGACATTACAATCACAATATAATTCAAGACAAGATGGTAAGGAGGGCTCTGCCCCTGAGGGCTTACAATCTAAAAGGGAGGGGCAAGTGATACATGAGGAGGTAGCTCTGTGGGGATGAATTGTTTGAGAAAGTGATAGTTCAGTGGTTAGGTTCAGGTGGGATAGGCTTCCCTGAAGAGATGAGTCTTAAGGGATCCCCTAAAGGCAGTCAAAGTGGGAGATAGACGGACAGGTTGGGGCAGAGAGTTTCATAGGATGGGATAGACTCTAGTGAAGTCCTGGAGGTGAGCATGGGAGGAGTTGACGAGGAAGCTGGAAAGCAGGAGGTCTTTGGAAGAGCGGAAGGGATGGTTAGGGTGATACTTTGAGACATGGTTTGAGATATAGCCGGGGGCAGAGTTGTGGATATCTTTGTAAGTGGTTGTTAATATTTTGAATTGTATCCTTTGGGCTATTGGAAACCAGTGCAGGGATTGGCAGAGGGGGGTTGCAGACACTGAGCGGTTGGTTAGGTGAATGAGTCTAGCAGCTGCATTCATGATATACTGAAGGGGGATATCCTGTGTAGTGGAAGGCCAATTAGGAGGGAGTTGCAATAGTCAAGATGAGAGATAACAAGTGAGTGGATGAGTAATTTTGCGGTTTCCAATTTCCAATTTTGCGGTATGTCCAAATATTACAAATTATACAAAGCAAAAAGATTTTTATACTATCAACTACGGATAGAGCGTATAATATTCTGGGATCATAAAGGTTTTGCTCAGAAGCGCTCTCACGATTCTCAGATGTTAATATGCTTTATTGTTAGATAAGATGAGCAGGGCAAAAACACTGAATTCAAATATAATATATACTGCCCGGCCAAAGCAAAAAATCACCACCTGGATTTCAGGCAGTGTTATGATGTAGGGTTGCTTTAGCTGGTCAGGTCTAGGTTCAGCAACATTATGTGCCTGAAAAATGAGGACAGCTGCCTACCAGAATATACTGAATGACCAGGTTTTTTCATCAATGGATTTTTTCTTCCCTGATGGCACATTGGGCATATTCCAAAATGACAATGCCAAGATTCACCGGGCTAAAATTGTGAAAGAGTGGTTCAGGGAGCATGAAACATCATTGTCACACATGGATTGGCCACCAGTGAGTCCAGACCTTAACCCCATTGGGAATCTTTGGGATATGCTAGAAAAGACTTTAAGCAGTGGTCTGACTCTCCCATCATCACTACAAGATCTTGGTGGAAAATTAACTCTGCATGGAAATAAATGTTGTGACATTGCATAAGCTTATGGAACCAATGCCATGGCGAATGCATGCCTTAACCTAAAGGTCGATCCAATGAAATGTTAGAGTGTGCACTTTTTTTTGGCCAAGCAGTGTATATGGTTGCCCCATGTATGTAATGCAAGACATATAGAAATATATCCACAATAATATTATCTGCATTAAGCTGATCATACTAATTATATCATCATTATATTGAATACTGTATTATCATAATAATTATGATATACATTTAAGAATCTTCAAATTTGTTTTGCTCCGCAACAAACGTATCCATCCTGAAAAGAAGGAAAAATCTAAAACATATTAAATAACAGTAACGATTTCCAAAAATTTTTTCCATTATTGGCATGAACTGCGCTTGACGTGATTTTATTTAATAACAGATGAGGTCATTTAGAAATATTTGGCAAAATTATCCAATTAACAGTAAATTACTCACCATTTAAAATGACATCATATATTGAAATGTTGTCACAGTAGAATTGCTTTTAAAAATATAGAGTATTAATTGCTGGGGAAACAAAATGCCTGCATTGAGATATTGTTTGAGTTTTCTAAACATTTTTGGGCATTTTAATGTCTTTAATTAGCTTCCTGTTGGAGTGGGGAGTCAAGGAAAATAGAAACCTCCTCCACGGTTCGTTGGGGGGTTACTGCACTTGGCCCCAACTGATCAGTCATATTGTGATCAAGCAGCTCCAGGTCCCAAGGCCTAAGGGTGGGTTCACAACGGTGGTACCTTTCGCACCAAAATAATGAACAAAAATTAGAACAAAAGAGAACATTAGTTGTTTTCAGCTCAGCATTTTAACACCAAAGGTTTGTGATACAGTGTGTTGAAAATTATTTTTTCATGCTGTATATTGGATGTATTGCCTTGTATATTTCCATTCAAATAAATAAAAATTTCAGCAACTACCTACAGACTTAAAATGTATCTAAATACAAAAAACAAAAATGTATTATAGCTAAACTTAACAATCATTAGATGTGGTGGCTGCATTAGTTTTCTTTCTTTGGGGACTTTTTTTTTTATTCTCACATGGTGATCTGGCCAGTTGCACAATTCCTGTCTTAGGGTGACTACAAACACTGGTCACCTTATTAGGTACAGCTTGCTAGCAGTGGGTTGGACCCGCTTTTGTCTTCAGGGATGCATTCATTTTTTGTGGCATTGATTTAACAAGGTGCTGAAAACATTCCTTAGAGAGTTTTGTCCATATTGACATGGTAGCATCACACAGTTGTTGTCGGCTGCACATCCATGATGCGAATCTCCCGTTCTACCACATCCCAAATGTAGATCTTGTGACTGTGGAGGCCACTTGAGTAGGGTTTACTCTTACTTACTAGTATTATGTTCAAGAAATCAGTTTGAGATGATTTTAGCATTATGACAATAGCGGGTTATCCTGCTGAAGATAGCCATCAGAAGATGGGTACACTGTGGTCATAAAGAGATGGACATGGTCAGCAACAATACTCAGGTAGGATGTGGCATTTAGAGGATGCTCAATTGGTACTAAGGGGCCCAAACTGTGCCAAGAAATTATCCCCTACACCAGGGGTGGCAAACACAAGGCCCACGGGCCGAATCCGGCCCGCCAGACCATGTAATGTGGCCCGCACTTTCATCCTGTGAACCCCTGACACAAATCGCCTTAGTGCTTGGCCTCCTTGACTGACAGCGAAGCGACCAATAGCGGCTTAGCACAGCGTGCATTATCCAATCAGAACGCGCCCACCCCTGCTACGAACCTGGCGATGACCAGTTAGCTTGCAGCATCCGATAATCTGCCCGGCTCTCGCAGCAACAGCATAGAGAGGGCGGGGAGACGGGCCCTGCCAACCAGCTGGTGCTTTGCTGTAAGTGACGGGAAGACCTGGCCAATCCTGACGACGGGCAGAGGTCGCGGTCCAATCAGAGGCGTGCGACAGCGGCTTTTCCTGTTTCCGGTGCCAGGCTGGGTGTCAGGAAGCTGGAAGTGTAAACAGAAAGAGTCGGGTGCAACATGGCGGGGATTAAAGGTACTTTGTGCTGTTGTGTCTCCTTCTCCCCGATCGAGTCCATCATCCATTTGCAGAACTCCTATAGAACATGCAGGCTGTCCCAGCACCTCACACAGAACATTGCTTTCACCCTATTATACATCACCTGGGGCTGGTCACATACATTACAGCACCCCGGGATCACACACACAGATACTGCTCAAGCCATAATAGGCACACTGAGCAGTCAGTTCTGGCAATTTATGTAGAAATTAAGGGAAAAAAAATCTAACTCTAGCCAAATGTTTTTTACTTTTGTACAGAGAGAGAAGAGTTACCATTTCTTTCAGTTTTTGCTTTTATTAGTGACCCCAATGGGGAACTTTTCTCACTTCCTGTCCCTTGTGACACCCTCACAGAAAATGTTGGAAAAAAAAAGCAACTGAATGCAGAGGCAACTATTTATGATAATAAAGAGTAGATGCATAGTCCTATACAACCGGCCCTTTGAGGGTAACCATACTGCTGATGCGGCCCCCGATGAATTTGAGTTTGCCACCCCTGCCTTACACTATTACACCACCAGCCTAAACCATTGAAAATAGGCAGGATGGATCCATGTTTTAATATTGTTTACACCAAATTCTGACCCGACCATCTAAATGTTGCAGCAGAATCCGAGACTCACTCATCAGACCAGGCAACGTTTTTCCAATTGTCCCTTGTCTGATTTCGGTGAACCTTTGCAAATTGTTGCCTCAGTTTCCTGTTCTTAGCTGACAGCCCATCTGCTTCAAGGTTCAGCATACTGTGCAATTTAGAGATGCTCTTCTCGTATCTCGGTTGTAACGAGTGTTAATTTCAGTTACTGTTGCCTTTCTTTCAGCTTAAACCAGTCTGGCCATTTTTCTCTGACCTCTGACATCAACAAGGCATTTCCACCCAGAGAACTGCCATTTGCTGGATATTTTCTATTTTTCAGACTATTATCTGTAAACTTTAGGGATGGTTGTGCATCAAAATCCAAGCAGATCAGCTGTCATTTAAATCACCTTTCTTCCCCATTCTGATTTTCGGTTTGAATCTTGGGAGATTTTCTTGACCATGTCTACATGCACTGAGTTGCTGCTATATGATTGGCTGATTAGGTATTTGCGTTAACGAACAGTTGAACAGGTGTACCAAAAGAGTGACCAGTGACTCACACCTTCACTGAATGGAGGACCAACGAAGCCACCCTTGGACAGCAGCATTGTGAACGTATGGAGAGGGTGGTGATAGATAGACTACCAGATTTAGATGGACCTTACATAAGTGACTAACAAATAAAAGGCGAACTTCAGCTATAACATTTCTAAGCAGTTACAGAAATAGTTTTGTTTTTCTTTTGTGATAAAGGATTTAACAACATGAACAGAATCTTCTCTTTCAGGCACCCCTATCATTAAATATTTTATCTCAACCACCTCACTACCACTTTTGCTGGACAGCTTGATCTGTTAACAGAAGTTGAAAAATAACAGAGTTACTAGCCAAATCAACATGTAATAAAGTATGTTTACTTTATTACATGTTGAAAGGAAAGGACCTCCACGGTAGTTTTCTCAGAGATACTGCCGGTGCCACGAGCCACTCCGGACAGACAGCGCGAGTTGAGGTAGCTTAACAAGTGGCTCCGGAGCTGGTGTCAGAAGGAAGGTTTTGGTTTCCTGGAGAACTGGGCTGACTTCGCAGTCGGCTATCGGCTCTTCAGCCGAGACGGGCTGCATCTTAATGGGAAAGGTGCAGCATTCCTGGGGGGGAAAATGGTAGAAAGACTGGAGGAGCTTTTAAACTAGAAAGTGGGGGGGAGGGTATAAAAATAAAATATACAGGGGTGCAGGTACTCCTAGAATGAGATCCTAAGAGGTTGGACTTGATGGACTAATGTCTTTATTCAACCTCAAATACTATGTAACTATATGGTACAGGGGCACTTCAGCTTATTTTTTTTATTTTAACTATACTTTTACTTTAAATGGGCCATATCAACAGGCCCTATTCAAATCAGAGCAAGTTATTGTACAGGCATGGGCAGTATAGGGCAAGATTTCTGCACCGAGACTGTAAACACTTTGGAAGGCTGTTGAAAGGAGGTAAGTAAGCATCGGGAGGAGGTGGGGTAGCTTACAATAAGTTAGAGGGCTAGGGAGGTTTACAGAAAAGCTGAATTTTTAAGCAAAACCCAGACTCTAATCACGCCTACCTTTTGGTCTGCAGCATTGATTCACTCTTGAGCAGCGGTGTATTTAACTTTTGTGCTGCCCTAGGCAAGGCAAACTGTAAACACTTTGGAAGGCTGTTGAAAGGAGGTAAGTAAGCATCGGGAGGAGGTGGGGTAGCTTACAATAAGTTAGAGGGCTAGGGAGGTTTACAGAAAAGCTGAATTTTTAAGCAAAACCCAGACTCTAATCACGCCTACCTTTTGGTCTGCAGCATTGATTCACTCTTGAGCAGCGGTGTATTTAACTTATTTAACTTTTGTGCTGCCCTAGGCAAGGCAGCAAC
>NW_017307124.1:103390-136773 GCF_000935625.1 Nanorana parkeri
CCCCCCCCCAGACAGACCCTGCGCCGCTTCACCGACAGAACCCCCCCCCGGGCTTACGGACTCACCGTGAATCAACCCGGCCCGCCGTCTGCATGCGCCGTCACGCCGTCCACTCTCCAGGCCGACGGTCCGCGTCATTCCATCCGCGTGAGTATCACTCGGGGTGCCGCTCTCTGCGAATCTGCCGCTCCAGGCAAACGCCTTGTTTGCCTCGCGGTAGATACGCCCCTGCTCTTGAGGGGGCCACACTTTTTTTTAGTAGCACCTTAAACTCTTTTAAGGTGACATATTTATTTAACAAATTAGAGCCACCAGTATACAATTGTATTAGGAAAATGACCAAATAAACCCTTTCTGTTGGGTTATGTTGCTTTTGTGCACAAAGAAAGCCTAGCATTGAACAAAGAAAAAAAAAAAGGCACACGCATACATTCAGATCTTGTTCATAGACTATTGCATTGTGGTATCAAGTGGCAAAGATGATCATCTTCATAGTTATTTAGATGGCCATGTTTTTCTGATTTAAATTTCAACTCGGTGTGACCGTACTTTTATGAGCTGTCAACCTTCTCTGCCCCTCATCTGCTATGGAGCCCACGCCTCTTTAAACAAAACTGAGATAACATTTCAATCTTAGAAGGGAATGGAGGTTGGCAGCAAGTTGACAAAATATCCATGACACACTAGACAAGTTTAATAAAATGCGCAGCATGTCCTGTGTGCAGAATTTAAACAATGAATCAAAATAACTTGCTTTACAGATCATTCAACAGATCAAACCCTCTACTGTTTTATTTTCCTGCGACCTCTCTGCAGATGGATACTATAGAACAAATCTAGCTGCATAATACTCATATTCTCTAAAATATGTAGCTAAAGTGTATGTAAAGGTATTTTATTCAATGTTGGATAAAGTAGATAGAGTTAAGGCTCTTGGTCAAGTCTTTTTGTTGAAGTGACATTAAACTCAGGAGTTGAACTTTAAAAATGCATTCAAGTATCTTAAAGCGGACCTTTACCCATATCTTTAAAATAACAACAAAGACACCTTTAGAAATGTTTAGTAATGACAATCTAAAAGCAAATACTTCTAGATAAAAGCAGGATTTTTATTCTTTGCATACCTTATTTCTCTTTTCTTCCCCAGTTATCTTACAGTGGCTATTTTTACTAAGGACAGATTATTCCATCTCCATTTACTTCCTGGAACTCTGACACATGTGACCCGGACATCATCACAGGGGAGGAAAATGCCTTTACCTGAGATCTCCTGAGATTACAGATGAGATTTCCCAGCAATGCCCTGCTGATCTAATCTTCACAGGATGCAATGCTTGGGCACATTACATCATATGTGCCAAAGTGGACCAGGTAGTAGATGAACTCTATTTGTAAGTACATTACAAACATGTTTGTTTAACTAATGAATGTAATATGATGTTATATCATCATGCAGAGCTGTATGCTGATATGATTTTTAGTGAAAGGGGGTAAAGGTCCGCTTTAACTATTAAAAATAATTTATCTTATTTGTGTATCACTCGGCTGTAGTTCCTCAAATCATCTCTGAATTGGTGCTGACATTGTCTTCATTCTGGAGGGTGGCTACTTTTGTTCCCCATGGTTCCTGTGTGTGTTGTAAAGTAGTCACCGCTCCAAGCTCACTCCTGTGATGGACTTTAATCTCAATACAAATAAGTAAATTAAACGTGAGATTGTAGTCCATCACGGGAGCGAGCTTGGAGCGGTGACTACTTTACAACACACACAGGGACCATGGGGAACAAAAGTAGCCACCCTCCAGAAGGAAGTACAGTGTCATCACCAATTCAGAGATGATTTTAGGATCTACAGCCGAGCAATACACAAATAAAGTACAGTTTTGTTATTAGGTAATGTACTTGAATGCATTTTTAAGATTTAACTCCTAAGTTTAGTGTCACGGGAGCGAGCTTGGAGCTGTGGCTACATTACAACACACACAGGGACCATGGGGAACAAAAGTAGCCACCCTCCAGAAGGGAGGACAGTGTCAGCACCAATTCAGAGATGATTTGAGGATCTACAAGCCAAATGATACACAAATATGAGCCGACTGATACACAAATAGGATACATTCTTGTTAATAATGAAGATAATTAAATGAATTTTAAGGTTTAACTCTGTAAGGGTCACTTTAGTCTTGCCATACACTGGTAGGTTTTTGTAAGAACGTTCATACGAGAAATCTCACCATAATATTTAATAATGCCATCAGAGACTTGATCAATATCATTCAAAATTTCATTTGATTTTAACAATCAAGTAACATTTTTCTATCCTGCAGCTTTGGTTTCATTTGTCACTGTGGTTGAAAATGATAGTCGATTTGGCCCCTGTTAACTTAAAAAATTTAATGAAAGTTCTGAAAAGGAATTTTATGAATACAATTCTACTGGTGTATCATGGCCAGCTGAATTCTCTCTATTTGTCCTGTGACCATTTGTCATTGATACAGAAAGTAAGGGAATTACAAACATTTTGGGGGTGATTTACTAACCTAAACACACACACACACACCAGGTGTGTGTGATTTTCACACAGCAAAACGTATTTATCAACCAAAAAGTCTCTAAAAGCATATTTCCACTAATGCCATATATGGAAAAATCATGCACATGATGCATATATAATGCTGCTTCACAGTTTAGACAAAAATGGTTAGCTCATGCATTTACATTCCTGCATTCATCAACGCAAGCAACACAACATAGAGCTAATTTACCCAACATCACCTTGAAATTCCTTCAGGGCTTTGCACAACACACCTGCTGGGTGTGTACACATTACAAAGGTGTTTAGATTCCACCCATAGATCATGCTGGGAGGGAACACACTGCAGAGGTGTATACACGTTCGTGGTGTGTTTATAAGGTTAGTAAATCAACCCCTTTGAGTCGTCATCAGAGCAAGAGGTAAGGGAAAATCCTGCAATGGGAATACTGTTCTGGTAACAACAATCAAAATAAAAAAAAAAAAGCTGCCTAAACCTTCCTGTCATGGTGGAATCCCAGCCAATTTGACTTCTTGCTGAAGCTTGTGCACACTTGTGCACATTCCCAGTGAGACTGACCATTGTAGAGATAGGTTCAAAGGAATGTGTGTGGTTTTGGGGGGCTAGCAGCAAGTTCCAACACTTGTATTTTTTTGCACTAATCGAATACATGCGACAAAATGCATTCAAAAGTTTATTTAACAGAGAAGAGAACAAATAAAGGATTTGACATATACTTTTAGAATTACGAGGGAAAAGCCTCCTCTCAGCTTCTGCCCATTGTACACAACCAGGCACAACCATATTGTACCTAATGGTAAGTTATGCACTAAGGTACCGGGTTGATGTTTTTACTGTCGTTTGCTTGTAGAAAATTATCTGTATTTCATTGCAAAAATATTACAACTTACAATGAAAGTGTTAGAATTTAATGAAGCTGACACATACCTTTAATAATGAAACTATAATCAGACTGCTTGCTTGTGAGTGTCAGTAATGTGCTGCTAAATGCAGCCCATGCTCGAAATATCCCAAGTAACTCACCTTCCTTTGTTCCTACCGAAGTGTTTCCATCTGCTATTTAGTAAAACAGAAAGGCTCAATCTCTTACACTGTGTGATTTCTATGCTTGGCAGGGACAAAAGGAGTCAATTCTGGGCTCGGCTGTGCAGATCTTCACATGTTGGTGATGCTACAAAATGAAGATTGTATTCTTAGAAATAACAATATGCAGAGTATCAGAGGTGTCAGTAAAATGGTAACCTGTTTGTGACCAGTGGTTGTTCAGGTTTGTTGTTCTCCAGAGTGAAAACACACAGTGTAGTAGCAATGTTCAGGAGCTACTCTCTGTCAGATAATTTTCTGGTTATAGAACAAAAGGGGGCGCCACTGCTGGTAGTATTTGTTTATAAAGGTCAATAGTCTGTTTTTGTTCTATTGATCCTTATAAATGAAAAACCAAATTGGACTCTACTACCAAAAGTGGTGCCCCCTTATGTTCTTTATTTGGTTCCACTTGAAACCCCTTATGCGGATCAGGTGCCCCTTGCTTTGTGTGGGAGCAGTATCTCTAAGAACGTTGACACTTCACAGAAGAGAATTACTAATAAATCTAGAGCTTCTCCCACAAACCTCCAATCAGTTTTTAATGACAGTGATTAATGGCTAGTGATTAATGGCAGGTATTTTTTTTTGCAACTACTCAAAAATATAAAAGTTATGTTGGACAGATGATGTTTGTAAGGCACTAGTGCCCCTGGATGGTGCTGACCAGTAAAGTAAAAACCCTATACACGTCAATGGCATCTAAGGGCACTAGTGCCGTGCGGGCAGAACTTTTACACATGAACCCCAATGCTTTTACACATGTACCGATGCTGAAAGGACCGAAAGAACAAGGTGGCCAGAAAGATCTAGCCACCATTCCCAGTCCTTCGTCATACCTGGGACCCCGGAGCCATACACGGAGGAGTATCTGGGATACCCGGTGGAGCTAACATATGGGAGCTGCCCCTCCAGATGTATGATTCAAGATGTATATGTTGTTCCCCGGTTCATTATAATCAACCAGACAAGGACCAACACATTTCAATTGGAAGCCCCTTGTGTTTGGTCTGTGACATGTTTGCTCTTTCAAAGCATCGGTCCTCTCCGGGCACCTTGCGTGCCTGGTGAAGTGCCGGGTGGTCACTTTCGATGGGGATGTCCATCCATGTTGGGATTTACAATATAAGGAATGCTCTAGGAGCTATACACTGTGCAATGTTGCTATATGCCCTATGTGACCATACATTGAGAGAATAATTCTATGCAAGAAAATCTCTTTCTAATGCTAGATCAATATATACACCGATCCCCTGAAGAAGCCATTGGCGAAACGCGTCGGGATGAAGTACGCCAGACTATTATCTGGAAACTAACTGAAGGATAGCTCCACTATCCTGACTGCATAAATCTACATGCATGGACTGTAAATGTTTTTACCTACTGGATTCATTTTTAAACTATGAGTTGTGTGTACAATAAACTATTGACATATGTTTTATATATATACATGGTCTTTGCCTTGTTACCTCTTTAGAAACCCTCCAAACCCTACTTTTGCTTGATTTATTTAAACAGAACATTTATTTTATAGGAATTAAAGACTGACTCCACCTTTTCGAACAAAGCTGAAATACTAATGTAGGGCATGCAAATAAACAAAATGATAAAAGGGGTTAATTACCAGTAAGTCTCCACAGACCCTTGAAGAGTCCATTGTGACCAAAGATAAATAATTTTCACACAGTTATAGAAGTATAAAAAGCCATAATACGACCATTGTATTGGCTGGGCGTCCTCTAGCCAATGTGAACTATCCGAGTGTGTTCACCAGGCATGGGGATAGTAGAGTGCATGTGCTGAGGAGTGGAACTCTTTCCAACAGAGGCAAGGGGGCAATTTGGAGCAAAATGTTCTTGTAGTGTGATGCCTGGTGGCGCTATCAACAAACCTACAGTAGATGTTTCTCAGTGGTTGCTCATTGTTATTATTATTATTATTATTATTATACAGGATTTATATAGCGCCAACCGTTTGCGCAGCGCTTTACAATATAGGGAAGACATTACAATCACAATACAATTCAAGACAAGATGGTAAGGAGGGCCCTGCCCCTGAGGGCTTACGATCTAAAAGTTGTCTTATTTATCTTTTTTTTACTGCTTATGCCTCCAGCTTTTCCGTTCCATATTTAAATGTGTTATACACAGTAGATCCCATTTACTGATATACACTTTACATTTGAAAGTCTGATGTGCTGAATGCTATCATTAGTAGACCATCTCTAACTTTTTTTTTTACTTCCATTTTCCAATAGCGATGTGCTGGGTTACACTCCGATACCTTCAATTCAAGGCAATTTTGAGGAAACCGATAAGATACTCAGCAATTATAATCATACTAAAGATTCAGCACTTTGCAAAATGACTACGTTCTCTTTTATTAACACGAAGACGCTCCCTTGTCTGATACATAAAGGATGTTTAGACGCTACACTAAAACGTATCCACGTCCACAAGGAGCCCCTCTGTGAATGAAGTAATCACAGAGTCCCATATTATCCAAATCATCAGGTGTAGTTAAGTGAAACGTGAATGTTACCTGTGACAAAAAGACATTTTCAAGTCTGTTACTAAAATCACATCCCGCAGCCACTTTAAAAAGAGCTGCTTGTATTTTGACCAACCGGTTCAGAAATAGGTCAGCAAATGCAAGTAATGTGAGGAGCAGCAGATATAATTTAGAACAAGGTAGGGAAAAGAGAAGTGTCTACCTGAAATTACAGACTTGCACTAAGCAAAGAGCCTTTTCATGAACACTGTGCAAGCATGAGAGCGCCACCATTGATTGTGTTTTCCTGAAATGACTGCCTGTGCGAGCAGCACCAAAACACTCTTCTTATTTCTTAAATACTTTTGAGCTATTTTAGACACAGAAATCAATTATAGCAGCAAGGAAGACATCCAAATTAGTATTGCAAGACACAGAGATGTATATTTGGTTTTGTCATTTTGCTAAATCTTTTCTGAGGGCCAATTCACACTTGTGAACTGTGCATTGTGGTGTGCTGAATTATATTTCAAAAAAGGTAATGATCATTTTTTCATCTTCTGTGGTGCTTTGGAAGCCCATTCATAACGAATGGGCTATAATAATGTAGCAATCGTTAACGCACGTGCATTAAGGCACCAGAACTCTTTAGTGTGAATTGGCCCTTTCAGCAAATCTGTACTTTTTTCATCCAATACAAAGCAACAGATTAACTAAGTTGAGCTCTCCAGCTGCACATGCTCTGCTTTCCTATGGTCCCCCATAGTAAACAGGCTGTTGCAATGGAAGGTTGAGTGTCAGCTTTGTTGCCAATGCCCGCTTTCTTGAAGTTCTCTGGGGAGTGACTGGGGGGACTGTGTCCCAGTGATCACTGCACTCATAGGGACAAACAGAACAGTCACACGACTATTACTGTGGTCTGGACACAAGGGGAACCCTGCAGAGGACTAATGTGTCCTCTGTAATGGGCTCTGGACGCAATCATGGGGAAGCCATTGTCTAATATAGACCATTTTTGAGGCGATTTGATATCTATTCTTCAGGACTGAACCATAAGTGACCCCCTGTGTTGGAGAGTGCAATCCAGCAGTCTCCCCTTGCGTTAGGGAGGCACACCTTCTGGGGGAGCTGGACTTTTCCATGGTGAAGCCCTTTGGGAGGGGAGCATTTGAGCATGGAGTTAGCAGCAAGGACTCCTGGTGGAGTGAGTGGACAGTTGGGACTGCATAGCGCTCTGTGAGTAACCCTTTTGGGAGAATATGCCCACTGTTAGTAAGAGGGTGTCACCTGTGCAGAATAGGATAGAAGTGTCCCCCTGAAGAGACTAAATAAGCACCTGAACACTTTGAAGGAGTGAAGTGCTTACCCTGTGATCTGGACTTTGTTACCACGAAGATGAAGACAGTTGCTTTCGACACAGAAATGTCCATAGCATGAATTATTTTCTGGAGTAAAGTTTTAAATCACTTTTTCACCAAACCTGACTGGACATTCTCCTGTTTTGGGCTATGAAGAGAGTGGGTTGTATTTAGGGATAATGGGTAATTGACCTGTGAAATGATTACCACTGCTGCGGGGTGTAGTATAAAGGGTCACCTTCTCATGTGCTGGGCCATATAACCTGGAGCTCTGGCATCTTGATGGCCTTGGTGTGCAGTGGGATCCTGGGCAAAGTTGCTTGAACCTGTCAGTGTAAAAGGGGCCTTTTCGTGAGTGTAGGTTTCCTGAAGACAGCACTGAAACTATGAAGAAGCTGACATCCATAGCAGCCTGATTAGGTATATAGCCATGTAACAAAACCTAGCTTTTTTTAACCTATTGGTGGGGGTGGTTATGCCAACAGCTGGCAGAGTGATATTAAAATAAATGAGCGTGTAAAAAGAAAAAAAAAAAGGAGCGCCCAGTCACATGACCCATCAAAGTCCCTTGACCAACCTCTCCTTCAATCAGAGCGTTCCTTGTGCTGCTTTAAGCAGAACACATCTACATCTTGGTCTGGACTTTATGAATGAAAAAAAAAAAGCAGTGTGAACTAACCTTGCAATATATAGCAGAGGGAGGATATCAATATCCACTCTCCATTATGAATGCCCTCCTTAATCAAAGAAAATAAAAGTGTGGTGTTTTGTAGTTGTTTTACAACATCCCAAAAAGGACACTTATTTGGAAAAAGACCAGTGTAACCATAACTAAAATGTGGAAAGAGTGCCAAGAAGCGACATTAGGATTGATAAGACCCGTTTATCATTGGGTACAGAAATGTATTTAAACTGACATGCCAATATGAAAAAATAACTGTGATGCTGCCGGCACTGTTCCAGAGAATACAGCCTAGACTTAAGCAAAACAAATACTTTGTTAAGCTCCTGTGTGTATTGAGGCAATCTGCTTAATACAGTATTTCATGTGTGGTGTTTCCAGGGTGTTCATGGACATCGAGCGGTCCTTGTTACACCCATGTGTACAGAGCCATACACGGCTCTATAGCTGCAAGTGATGTGGCCAGTTGAAGCATGTAGCAAAAGCGCAAAGACTATTTGGCATGTAGGTTTATTAGAGATAACTAATGCATACATACTTTAAAGTCGCTTCTTATCGCATACAGAGATTTTGTAATCTCTGTGCAAGCGAATGTTTATCATTCTATTTTGATATACAAGATGTTCAATGGTGATAGCAACATCAGCAACAAACTCTTTACTATAAACTCCATAACATGGACTAGAGGCCACCACCTAAAACTGGTGGAGAAAAGATTTAACCACAAGGGGGTAGGGGCTTTTTCTCAGTTAGAGCGGTTAGGGTCTGGAACTCGCTGCCACAAGCAGTAGTATCAGCTGAGAGTGTTGAATCATTCAAAAAGAATTTGGACAACTTCCTCAGAGACCGCAACATACAGGGGTACAGGTACCCTTATAAGATGTAAACTGCTTCTTGTTTACTCTCTCTCTCTCCTCCTACACACTTTCTCCCCTACACTTCTTCAACTTTGTTTTTTGTTTCTTGATACCTGGACTCCCTAACTTCACCATAACAATTGTATAGACATTTACGCTCTTCGAGTATTCACCTACTAATTTAATTTGGCTTTCTCTTATATCAAAACAGTTATTGGCCTAGATATACATGCTGATTGTTTCATTTTATTTGCCTATCTTCATATTATTTTTTGTGAATGTAACATCTGGAGCTGTACAGTAGTTCCTTCAGCTCCACCCTCTCCTGCCATATCAATCTACACACTGTACAGCAATTTGATCTTACTGTTATTGTTGTATCTCTTTTGACTTCAATAAATATTATTATGGAAAAAAAGAAAAAAAGAAAATGTAAACTGACACAGCACCTCTTCTAACCAAAACTTCCTGTAAAGAGAAAAGGGAACACAGTATAAATGTAGGCCATTCAAAAACACTGTGAATGGCGCACTGCCAGGTAAAACTATGCAATTACCTGTCCTGGAATGATTTCAAAACTAGCATTTAAGAATAACACATTCGCAATTGGATGTATGAATTGTGATTAATGTGTTCCGAAAGGCAATTATATAATTCTGTTCCAAAATGACTCTGCTAGACCAAATGTCCTCATGTCGTTTCTGGTATTTTCCATCAATATAATAACTGCCAGAATTGTCTTTTTAAAATATGCATGATAAATAGCTTTGCACGGTCTGCTGTTTTTTTCTTCAACAAAAGCTGTCATATTTCATTGACAAGCTGAACAGTGCTGTGCATGGTAACATTTTCTCTTCCGTACTGCAGTTTTGTATTGCTTGGTGGTTTTATCTGGTTAGCCAAAAAAAAAATTATTCTTAATGGGTAGTTTTAATAGCCCCGCTGGCAAAAACCAATATTTCAGTTACAAGCTGACACTGACGGCCCAAATCACCCACTGGCTAATTCTCAAAGATCACCCTGCCAGAGTTCCTGGCTGTATAAATTTACAACAGAGACTCTCTACGCCGGTTACAAAAAGTGTATTCTCATTCTCAAGACTGATATTGCATTGCAATGGTGGATGCAGGTTGGAGACCTGGTGCAGATATCATACCTACAGAGTAGTAGAGAATGTTCCATTATTCAGTAGATTCATAGACTACATAAGGATACTTACAGGGTTATTCACACGGCGGCCGAAGGCAGCTGAGTGAATAACCCGCCCGAAGTGAAGTGAGCCGAACACTGTTCGGCTATTCACTTCAGACTTGTACGGCTGATTTCAACCGTACATCGGCTGAAATCAGCCGTACATCGGCTAGCTCCGGCTGCACTTTGGTCAGCCAAATATGCTCTGCATGTTTGGCCGAGCTGAAGTTCAGAAGGTCTTAGCCATTCCAACATAAAAAATAAATAAACAATTGGGTGGAGCTAGCAGTGACAACTAGCTCCGCCAAACTTTTGCCTATTGGCCGGGACCTGCTAGAGTCTTCTAGTAGCTCCCGGCAAATGAATAAGAACTGGGCGGAGCTGCACGTGATGTCATGACCGGCTGCGCTCAGTTGTCATTGTTTAATGACAGTTAGGCATCCCCAGGTCATTTGATCTGTCTTTTCAACTGGGGCGGAGGAAACCTTGAGATCAAGGCTGGCTCCACCCAGCTGTCATCTGCGAGGCGTTTGGCCTGTTTTGACTGTCACTTCGGCTCAGTCGAGCCGAAGCATATGGCTTCGGCTTGGCTGAGCCGCTTGGCCGCCTTCGGCTGCTGTACGGGCTATAGTAAATAGCCCGTACAGCAGCCCTTCGGTTTGCTCCGGCCGAAGAGAGCTGAAGGATCAGCTGAAGCTACGGCTGATCCTTCGGCTAGTTTTGTGAATAACCCCATTATTATTTTTTTGGAGCAGCAATAAGCTATTTTCCTAAAATAATAAGTATAGTTAGTTAAACAGTTACATAGTTATTCGGGTCGAAAAAAGACACACGTCCATTGGGTTCAGCCTATAGAGATAAGAGAAAAAAGAAAAAAAAAAAGAAAGAAGAAAAAACAAAACAGAAAGCCGTGCCCATATGCTCACAGTTATCCACAGGTGATCCAGAAGAAAGCAAAAACAACCCCTATATAACATGGTGTACACGGCGTGGTCCAAGGATGTTTACCTCACTGTTGGTGGCCATAAACAATATCAATCTGAAGTATGACCTCTACAGAAGACTATGATGAGTGCACCTTGCTCTTGAAGGTCTTCTAACCAATCTTCCAACCTCAAGGAGAGAAGGACCAAACTAACAATTTCATGTTCACATTGGTAGCAGACTATAACGGCATTATTTATATTTTTCTGCACTAATCTATCTGTAACTAACATTAAAACTAAACTAATCAACAGCTAACACCTAAATGTGAAACCACACACAATATAAAATATACTACCAGTGTAGCACTATTTACATATCAATAAGAAACTCATTACAATATGTATAAAACAAATCAATAACAATGTGTCAACCAACACAGTATCTCAATAATAGAATAAACAATGTGTCTTAAGCCTTTGACATTGTAACATCAAACCAAACAGTGTGTTCAATAAGTCTTCCTATCAATAAGCCACCTTCACTGTGGTATGATCTCAAAGTGATTTTCACCGTTAGTGCTGAGTATCTTAATCCAGTGAAACAAATCCTTGATCCCAGCTACACATAATCTTGTCTGTGAAGGTTCTCATTCATCAATGTCATGGTATATCTGTAAAAAATAAGTCAAGGCAACTGGACTTGCTGTATTTTTCTTGAAGACGTTTCACTGGACATCCGACCAGCTTTCCCAATTCAGAATGGCTTGTACAAAAAATTATCTGGGAATAAATATGGTGAATGTTGCTCTAATCCACATAATCTGTTAGTCACAACCAGGTGTTGATTCCATTTCATAATTGGAGCTAGGTGGTGTTAATAACCAGCACAGAGAGAGGTGTTAAAACAGCATTATATATGGCAGACAATAGATGTCTCACCCTCTCACCTCTATTCAAGCTTGGCTTCTCCATTTTTAAATAAATGGCCTCTTTCACACCTCTTTTAAACCAGTCCTCCTCCTCTGTCTAGGATGCGTACTTGACTGTCTTCAAAGGAGTGACCTTTTTCCTTTAGGTGTAGATTCACAAACTTGTTTGCATGATATGAAAAAAGAATCCTCAATCAAGATGAACTGACTTCGGACAACTGGGAGCAAGTTGAAATGTAAACAGGCGAGTGCTTTCACTGCTCGTATAGCTCTCTACTTTCAGGAATCGCATTGCTAGGCTCCACCCTACATGTTACATCTCCAAGACTTCCTACGGGGCGTGGCACACTCCAGGGGATTGCCAGGAACTGACACCAAAGCTGAGCATCCTTTAGGCCACTTCTGTGAGCCTATTTTGTCAATTACACCTCCCCGGAGATGTGTCAGTACACAGCCTGGGGTCACAATGGAACACGACATAGACCAGGGCTAACACACCATAACAAATGGAGCGATCTAAGTGCCAGAAAGGACTGCTGATGCTGAAGATAATGGAGAGGGACCCCGTAGCATTATGTAACTGAGTTGAAGGCTTCTGTAGAGGAACTGAATTCTGGAAGCTGTGCCCAAAAAACACTGGCAGAGGTCAAAGTACCAGTCATCAATATTGCCTGTGGTCTCCCTGCAGCTGATCTTTTTACTATTGCCCTACTATATATTGTTCTGGACTAGAGGCAGGGTTTTGTATCTTCATGTCAAAACCTCCAGCAAGGAGAACATTTAACAACATAGTATTGGAATTACTAAACCTCACTCCAAATCACCCTAAACTAGTTATGACTGCTATGACTAAGGCCGAGTAAGGCAGAAACGTGTCAGTGGTTGTTTTTTTTTGTAGAGATGCATGTGGAATAAAATTGATTTTCTTTGGAAGAGCATTGTTTGCCGTTTTTGCCGTTTTTGAGACAATATCTGTAGAAGAGGGTTATCCATGCACCAAATGTGGATTACAAGGATGCATGACAGGGGTGACCTGTGCATTTTGTGTTTTTAGTCTAAGAGGTAGCAGTGCCTTAAATCTCACACTGAAGATATACAGCTAGGATGCTGTAGACATAGGAGTGAATAGGCACACTCACATAATAGGAAGTGCACTGATAAATACCAATAGGATTTTAGGGCAAAAGTTCATTTTACAGGGTATACATGGACATAAGTATTCTAAATGTTCAATATAACAGCAAATCTCGCTTTTTCAGATATGTGTACTGGGAACCTTTTTAAAAAACACATACACTGTATTGCCAAAAGTATTGGGACACCCCTCCAAATCATTGGATTCAGATGTTCCAATCACCTCTGTTAGTATAGTACCAACTGTTAGTGGTATTATAACAAAGTGGAAGCAACTGGGTACATCAGCAACTCAGCCACGAAGTGGTAGGCCACGTAAAATGACAGAGTGGATACTGAAGCGCACAGTGCGCAGAAGTCGCCAACTCTCTGCAGAGTCAATACCTACAGACCTCCAAAGTTTGTGTGGCCTTCAGATTGGCACAACAGTGCGTAGAGAGCTTCATGGAATGGGTTTCCATGGCCAAGCGGTTGTATCCAAGCCTTACATCACCAAGTGCAATGCAAAGCGTTGGATGCAGTGGTGTAAAGCACGCCGCCACTGGACTCTAGAGAAGTGGAGAGGTGTTCTCTGGAGTGACGAATCACGCTTCTCTGTCTGGCAATCCGATGGACGTGTCTGGGTTTGGCGGTTGCCAGGAAAACAGTACTTGGCTGACTGCAATGTGCCAAGTGTAAAGTTTGGTGGAGGGGAGATTATGGTGTGGGGTTGTTTTTCAGGGGTTGGGCTTGGCCCCTTAGTTCCAGTGAAGGGAACTCTTAAGGCATCAACATACCAAGACATTTTGGACAATTTCATGTTCCCAACTTTGTGGGAACAGTTTGGAGATGGCCCCTTCCAGTTCCAACATGACTGCGCACCGGTGCAGCAAGGTGCATGAAGACATGGATGAGCGAGTTTGTGGTGGAGGAACTTGACTGGCCTGCACAGAGTCCTGACCTCAACCCGACAGAACGCCTTTGGGATGAATTAGAGCGGAGACTGCGAGCCAGGCCTTCTCCTCCAACATCAGTACCTGACCTCACAAATGCGCTTTGGGAAGAATGGTCAAACATTCCCATAGACACACTCCTAAACCTTGTGGACGCCTGCCCAGAAGAGTTGAAGCTGTTATAGCTGCACAGGGTGGGCCAACTCAATATTGAACCCTACGGACTAAGACTGGGATGCCATTAAATTTCATGTGCGTGTAAAGGCAGGCGTCCCAATACTTTTGACAATATAGTGTATGTGTATGTTTGAAGGGGGGTGATTTGGAATTCTGTTTTAATAGAATGCATTTACCTTTGGCAGACCTTTGTATTTGTACTTCCAGGAGTTCATTGTTAAAGCAATGGTCTATTGAAAAAGCATTCATTCATCAATGTCACTGTTCCCACATAACCATAATTCTTTTTAACCTTCATATTGTCACACCCCACTTTACACTTAATACCAACATCTCTGCTGCAGCTGAATGTATTTGGTAATGTTTATTACAGTTGTGATAATCACCCCCGCTGAGATATTGTCAGCATTATTTGTCTCACCCACTCCACTAATCTCGCTTTCATCAAAGAAAGCTGAAAATGGTCTCTCTGACACCCGATCCATAGTTCACTGCACCGCTGAATGGCATAAGCAATTATAAAGAGCGCCTCTTCCCCAGGATAATTGTTAAACATCCCAAAGCAGGCAAGCAGAGAGGAACGTCAATGGTTGCCGATCTGGAGATGTATGATAATACAGATGGGGAACGATTATCAAGTTACAGGCGGAGAACGGGCCTATATATTTCAGGCGCATTGAATTATAAGTGCATTGCTTACAAAAGTTTATAAGAAAAGTAAGCGAAAAAAAAACCTGCAATATATTTCTGCTCTACAACATAAGAACTTTGCATTTCTATTTCAAAGACAGTTTTTAGTAGGTTGCATTCTCTAAGGGCTGCTCCATAGACAGGATATAATCTTCTGATCCAGACAAAACCGTTGGGATCAAGCGACTGTCATCTTATGTCTATAGCAGGGGTAAACAGCCTCAGCACTCCAGCTGTGGCGAAAATACAAATCCCATCATGCCTCTGCCTCTGGGTGACCATGGGGAACACAAGTAGCCACCCTCCAGAAGGAAGGACAGTGTCAGCACCAATTCAGAGATGATTTGAGGATCTACAGCCGAGTGATACACAAATAAGATACAATTTTGTTTATAGTTAAGGTACTTGAATGCATTTTTAAGGTTTATCGCCTGACTTTTGTGTCACATTAAAGTCAGCTTAAACTTGAGCAATAAACTATTTTTTCAGCGTAATGGCATATCATGGTTTTATAGTGACCCTGTATTAGCATGCTGTCCATACAGACATAGGTGCAACCTTGTCTTTAGTCAATCATCCTTTGTGCCTCGGCCTCTATATGTACCGCATGTGGTCATGGAGTTGACTGGAAGGTGACATCTGACCCCCTGACACTCCAGCTCCAGTGACAGGCTTGGACATAGTAAGTAAAGCCAAACAAGGGAAATATAAATCTGTCAAAAGTGAATATTCTGATTCCAGCATCAACCTTATCATGAATGGTCCTCTTTAAATTAGATTATCAGTTTACATAATTACCAGCAACCATGTTCCAGATTTTAATATTTGCAGTTATGTGTGTAATTCCTCAGAAGCAAAAATGATTTCACTTTATTACTTTCCCAGAAGGTTATCCTTTCAGCAGTTAAAATAAAACATTTCTTGCGGAACATAAGACAGAAGAGCGGTTCCTGTGTGAGCCCGGCTATTGTAGACTAGTGGTGACTTTTCAGGCTTCAGTGCATTGCAAAATGCAAGCGGTTGTTCCTTCCTGTAGTGATTACAAGGACTGGCTTGTCTGTGTAATTGTATACTGTAAATTATCTCACGGTATGTGGGCTCTGCTTTTGCATTCTGATAGCTCGATAACAAAGAACATCAAAATGTGGACAAGTAATTGTCTCAATAAATCTGGCCATACATGGCCCAAATTCCGGCCCGTTCCTGCTGGCTCTGTTAAAATTCAAGCCGTGGGTGGCTCTTTTGTCTCCAACTCGGCTTAAATTGACTTTTTGTTTAAAGGGGGGTGCCACAAATTGTCGGCGGACCAGCGACTTCATCCAGTCAGATGCAGTCATTGTACTGGTATTTGGCCAGCCGCATGTGCGAGCTGTCTAAATACCGTAGCCGGGACTGGATATTCCTCCATTCATAATGGGAATCTTTTGATGTTCATGGGCTGAACAAGATAAATAGACACGTATATGGCTACCTTAAGGTGTGATGGATGAAAACTTTTTCTGGATCTGATTTGCCATTAATGTATCTTTATCTTGTTTTTTAGATTATTCTGAGTGGAAATGTAAGTGCTGTTATTTCTGTGATTTTGTAACTTTATCTTTTGTATCTGTCTGTGGCAGATGGTAATTTTTACCACAAGGCCCTGTTCACACGCACAGTTGCAAACGCAGCAAAACACCCATAAATGCAGCACGTGTTCATGCGCACCGCATTTGCAACTCACCAACCTATTCATTTTAATGGGCTACCATATGCGCAAAAAAGTGACAAAGAAAAAGTGACATGCAGCACTGTGAACTTCACACATTTTTGCACATTTGTCATGCTTCAAAGCCTGGGCAAAGACATGGGTTTTGCCTACCGTGTTTAGGCCTAACGTGACAAATATTGGCGCCAAAAACTTGTCACCCATTTTTTCCGTGTTGTGTGAGCACACACCAATATGAACACTTTGTTGCACATTCACATGCACAACAAGTGTTAATGGGATCTAAGGCACACTGAGAAGTTTTCAGTGGTGGCATGATACAAGGTTCTTTCACAGTACAAAAGGTGACACATGTGCTACCTCAAACTGACCCCAGACAACACCCAGGTAACCCTTTGCTAGCTACATATTACCAATTGTGGACCTCAAGTATGCATCGTACACCCCAAAAACCTTTATCCAAGTATCTTGTGCATACCTTGTTTAACCAGGGCTTGCGCCTCTCCTTCCCTGATGTGGCTGCTGCACTGCAAAATCATCAGCACTGGCTGTTAGTTTTGACAGCAATGCAGACAGCACTATTTGCAGTCTTCATTGATAAATAGGTTGGAACAATGTTATTGCTACAATGTACTTAAAAGAGAACTATGGGGTAAGTGTTTTCCCCCATAGTTCTCTTAAGAGTCACGGGAGGACATATACTAACCTCCTTCCATGACCCAAAGCTCAGTATATCGTGAGATACAGCTTGTGGTATACTGAGACTGCCGCAGCTGGGACGGATCCCACCAATGCTGTCAAAATCAACCCAGCTGCCTGAATGACAGCAGGCTTTGCCTATCTAGAGGCAGATCCAGCTGTACCCGCCCCTCCCCATCCTTTCCTCCACTGAGTGCTGGAAGATCGGAGCGGGGAGGGGGGAATCCCTGCGGGGACCGGTGACTGACAGTTACCGCTCACTGCAGGGAGATGATCGAGAAGTGAGCGAGCGACTGTATGCATTCGCTCACTTCCCGATCTATTGAGGCGACGTGTGACAGTTTTCATTCATCGGCTCGAACTTTGAGGATTAGTGATTTTCACTCACCTCATAGTTCTCCTTTAAGGATGTGCAGATTAAAGGAGTGTGGTTTGACCCGTGCATACTGAGGCTGTTTCACTGAAGAAGTTGAGAATCTTTACACCATAAAATGTGTGAATATTCACTTCAATTATCCAATTATGTGAAAATACTTATTGTGTTTACTTATTTCATTTGCACATGCTTGGATAATTTAAGTGAATATTGTGTGAAAATCCTCAACTCCATTAGAAAATCAGCCTCACTGCAACTACCAAGAACCTCACCAGTGAAGAAAAAAAGGTTTAAAGTTTACGAAAACCCCAAACCTTTGTACCTTTAAATAGAACAGAGAAGGGTAAAAACCTCTGTCAGTTTACATATTTTGCTGTTGAGTCCCTCTGGGGACTCAACAGCAAAATTCAACAGACAGTGAAAGAAAAAAAAATCTACAAATGAGGAGAATTCCTCTCTTAAACAGTTGTCGTTGGAACTGATGTACCCATTGGTAGATTTACCCTCACCTTCTGTTCTGGTGGCAGCTGTAAATTTTTGGATTTCTAATGACTTAGCGAAAATGCATGAACTTTTTTATGAATGGAGGCAAAAACAAATGTTGCATGTATATTAGTTGCATGTAATATCAGGAAAAAAACATATTATGGCCACTAGATGGAGCTGAAGAGCACAGGAAAGAAGCACTCATTTCTTATGCTTCTCAGCTTCATCTAGTGGCCATAATGTAGCATTTTCCTATTACATTCAACCTGGAAAGAAAATGTGCTGTACTAATACCATTCATCATTACCTCCATTTGCACAGACCTGCAGTTTCATATGCAGATGAATACTCCACCTTGTTACTACAGGCAGGAGTCCCAAGCAACTTTTTACAAGGAGGAGTCCCAAGCAACTTTACTACAAGGAGGAGTCCCAAGCTACTTTACAACAAGGAGGAGTCCCAAGCAACTTTTCCTTTAAACTCCCATCAATTTGATTTCAGTCTCTTCTTTGTCTGTATATAAAGATCTGATCATTACTTCAGGTGCAATTAATTCAGATAATTCTAAAGGATTCAAAGACTTTTACGGCTGTATATGTTTTCTATGATAATTGACCGGTTGCACTGGGCGTCTTTACGGAGTGATATTTATATAATTTATGGCTGTACATCTGAATCATTAAGAAAAAAAAGAAAAAAATCAAAGAACTGGAAAACATGGGCCTTACAAAATTGTTAAAGTATATGTGCCAACATAAAAGGGATTGACTGTCTTCCAACATAAAACATACCATATTCCGAGTTTACAATCCGAAGACATGCTTAGTCTCACCAGCAAAATAAATACCAATTTTATTACACATTCGGGTTGCCGTGGCAACTGGCTATAATGACACAGACACAAGGATGCCTTTGATAATGGAAAACAGAGACGTTGCGGAAGGTTTTGTCTCACTTTCAGCTGACTTGTGTCCATATTTATTTAAAACAACCAATAAAAGTAATCCTGTCCATATTTTTACAGTGATATTGCACCTGAACTAGAACGGTGGTTGAAAAGAGCATCCTGGGGCAGACATAGAGCATCATATAAAATACATTGAGTATAAAACGATAAAAGTAATTGGACAGAAGAGGTTATGAAAACATAGGAAATAAATGATTCTTTATATTGCTTTTACACAAAGGCATACCTGGCTTTGGAAGGGTCCGAAATGACAGTTGTACGTTATCTTCAACGTGCTCTGTCGTCACCGCTAATGAACATTGGAGATTTCCACTCTGATTCTCTGTGTACAAAAAAAAACAATAGTATTTCAGAGGCGCCGGGAAAAGTTTTTAGTTGTTCTTTATTGGTTTGGACCGCCCCATGCATTTTATAAGAAACCCTTATTTCATGCAAGATATACACTATATTACCAAAAGTATTGGGACACCTGCCTTTATACGCACATGAACTTTAATGGCATCCCAGTCTTAGTCCGTAGTGTTCGTCACTCCAGAGAACACGTCTCCACTTCTCTAGAGTCCAGTGGAGGCGTGCTTTACACCACTGCATCCGACGCTTTGCATTGCACTAGGTGATGTAAGGCTTGGATGCAGCTGCTCGGCCATGGAAACCCATTCCATGAAGCTCTCTACGCACTGTTGTTGTGCCAATCTGAAGGCCACAAGAAGTTTGGAGGTCTGTAGCTATTGACTCTGCAGGCAGTTGCAATTTCTTCGCACTGTGCGCTTCAGCATGCATTGACCCCGCTCTGTCATCTTACATGGCCTACCACTTCGGGGCCAGAGTTGGGAATATACCCAATGTGGCATCAGGAAAGAAAAAATCCATTGATGGAAAAACCTGGTCATTCAGTATATTCAGCTAGGCAGCTGACCTGTCCCCCTTTTTGGGGATATAACGTTGCTGAACCTAGACCTACCAACTGAAGCAACCCCAGATCATAACGCTTATCCAGTGGAAGATTCATAACTATTTGCTTAGCTAAATCCAAAGTGTTTTCATACTTTGTTTTTGGTATATGTTAATAGAGTGTTAGTGTTGTTCACTTTTAAGCTATTAACTGGTGTGGAAAAAAGTTTTCTTTTTTATATATTTATTAGCGCAAGATTTTTCCTAATAGGAATTTCACAGGTTAAATCCAGGTGGTGACTTCTTTTTTTGGCCAATTAGTGTAGATAATGAACATGCCAAAACTTAACATTGCAAAAAACTTTGAAAATGGCAAAAAGCTACAGTACCCAAATTTGCTCATAGACAAGACTTTAAAAGCCTTTAACACACATCAATTTAGGATTAACAGTGACTGATACCCTGTTTCCCTGAAAATAAGACCTACCCCGATAATAAGACCTAGTACTAATTTTTGGAATTGCTAAAAGATAAGACCTACCCCGAAAATAAGACCTAGTTGTGACCTTTCCCAGGGCCGGTGGTGGCATAAGGGGGAACTTGAAGAGCCGCAGGAGAGAATCGGCTGTGCCAACGAAGCCAGCGCTAGAGGAAGCGAGGCGGCAGCTCCTGTCACAGGCGGAGTGATACCAAATACAATCCGCCTGTGAGGAATCGATAGTGAAAGCACGCTTCACTCATTCTGGCCAGCAATTGGTTAACAAATTGCTCTTGGAAAGGGACGTCACTCCTGATTGCCCTGATCACCATATTCTTGACTTTTCCATTTTGGATTATTTAATTTGGATTTGCATTAATTTTGGATTGTTGTACATTAAAAAAATAAATAAGACCTACCTTGAAAATAAGACAGTGTCTTATTTTCGGGGAAACACGGTAGCACTCAGTTTTGACTCTCACTCCAACATTCGCATCGAAATGCAACATGTGTGGGGCAATCATCGATTTTGCATATCCACACCCAATGCGTGGAACACCTAACACATGTTTTTGTGTTTGTATGTGCATGTACGTGGGGATGGAGGGCTTTAAAAATATTGTTGTGGTTTTTTTTTGTATGCCATTTTAGTTTTTTAAATGTCTTCACTAGCTTCTTCTCTGACCACTGTCAGTTATTGCTCCCTGCTGGGATTCCTTCCTCCCCTCTCCATTCCTTCAGTGCTGACTGGAGGGACAGACGGGGAGAGGGGGGGGGGGCACAGCTGGCTCTGGCTCTAGAAAGGCAGAGCCAGCTGTAAATCAGGTAGCATGGTGATCCCGACAATATTGTTTGGATCTTTCCTGGCATCGACAGCTCACTAGTTGCTGAGTTTTGGGTCACAATAGGACATTTACTAATACCCAAAAGAGAACTATGCCCCATAAAATGTTTTGGCCATAGTTCTCTTTTAAACATGACTTGCAATAACTATTAGGTATGGGGGGAAACTACTTTAACAGTAGCAGCTACTCAGACAAGGTTATATGACAAACACATTATGCTTTAATAATCCATTGCCTGACATGCAAGATCCTCATTATTTTGCTTGTTATTCAGAGAAAGGTTTGAGAACAAATAAAGTAAGATCCAAGGCAGACACAAGTACACATCAGACTGTGTCTTACAAACTTAATTTCATGATATGAAGTGACCCCGACCATTTAGTTGCATACATCTAGCCTTTATGTGTTCAGAATTCATGGCTCTTCAGTATTAGATTTGTCTTTCTCACTTGGAAATGCACATTACTGTTTCCAGAAAAAATTAATGAACCACGTAACATTGATCATAAAATAATATCTGTGTGCTTGTTTCAGATTAGTTTACAATGCGTCCATTATTTGCCAACAGTAGTGGCTGCCATGCTGGTAACTAAAATGAGGGTTTTTGTAAAGTTTGGTGTCACCTCTGTATTTCCATATTTGTAGCCAAATACTTTATGTTTGTTACATGTTCTCATTCACATTGCATTACATTTACATGCAGAACATTTTTTTAAAAATAGCTGCTTACATTTTTACTCGCTGAAAAATTGTTCTCAGCTTTCCCCTTCTGTTTTATGTGAAAGTGCAACTGAAGCCAAGCTAGTTTTGGAGTGGAGATGGATTATAACTGTCAGGTTTTTATTGCTATTACTACACAAATTTTGGATGATGCTGTGGCACAGGATGTTGAATATCAGGTTTTCATTGCTGACTGTGTCCCCCTTTGGGAGATTCACCCTCACTATTTGTCCTGGTGACCATAATCACTAAAAGTGAATGAAAACTTTGGGTTGTCATCAGAACAGGAATAGATGGCACATCTTCCAATGGGGATACTAGTTTTGGTGACCCTTCCGATCACCTAGAATTTCCCCCTAAGTGAAAATTAAACTACAGAAGGGAAAGAACAGATGCCCTCTTCTGATGGACAGGGCTGTGCTGTGGGGCAGAGCACGTGTATATCTTATGAATTGATGGGCAAATACAAATCCTTTGGCAAGTACAATAACTCACATATATGTATTTCATCTGTGTATTTAGCTGCTAGTTTCGGGTTAAGTTTAAGGGCTTTTTCACACTAGAATCTGGGTGCTATTTCTAGCGCATCCCCAATGCGCAGAAAAGGCAATTTGTCTTGTTTCAATGGGCACAGTTCACACCACTGCATTGCAAAATGTAAAATCTATCTCTATCTACATGTTTAAAAACCCTAATGATTATAGACTCCACAGCCTAAGGCCCCATTCACACTGAGCGATTTATCGAGCGATTTGTGCAGCGATATCGCTCATATTTCCACATGATATCGCCGCTCAATATCGCTCAATATCGCTTGTAGCTCGTCGCTGTAGCTTGTCGCTCCAACATGACCCTTTTTTCAAGCGATTTCGAGTGATTTTGCTCCTGATTGCATACAGCCCAATAGGAAAAAGTTGCTCAATATCGCTCAATATCGCAAGTCGCGCAATATCGCTCAATATCGCTCAATATCGCAAGTCGCTCAGTGTGAATGGGGCCTAAGATGCGATTTACAGAAGTGGGCCACTCATCAGCAATAACTCCTCCCTTATTGTATGGTGCAATCTGAAGTTTTAATTAGACACATGGAGCTGCAAGTTGGTTGTCAACTGATTACTGATGAATGTTAGGACTGGGCTGTCAAGCTGTTCTCCACCTGATGGAAACCCTTTACCTTTAGGATCCTCAGCAGGCAATAAATATTCCCCATGCAACAATCAAAATTACCAAACAAGTTCAGTTGTAATAATTATTATTATTTTTATTATGTCTATATCTTTATAATGCTTTTTCCCTGGGCATGGCCCATTTATACACCTCAGATGGGACCTATTATGTATACTCTGGCCCTCTCTTTTACCATTACAGTAATTCAACTGCATTGAATGGATGGAGAATGTCAGATCCACTGCTTTATAAATATGCAATTTAGTGAATCATGTAAAGTGTCTGTACTTAATATAGATAGATGAGCTGCATACAGCACTACCAGATCACTAAGGACTACAGATTGAATTTAAAGAACAGTTCTAGGCTGCTAAATTGTGAGCTATTCATCCTATTCAGGAAACACTGCAACTGTTTCAGAGTTCTGTTCAATCCACTGTAGGGCTTAATGCAACCATGTGTTTTTTCCACTCCATCGCCATTCACCAATTCTTATGTCCCACTTACCATTTCCCTACTACAGCACTGTCTTCCACGTGCGCTTCTGCCAGTAACCCCCGGTCCCCAGATAGAGTAATGTCCATCATAAATAAAACCACTTCCTCTGCATCAGTACGCTGGACTGGGATAAATCCTTTGTCCTCTCTCATTCACTCTCTATCGCCTGCAAGGCTCACGAGAAAAAACTGAAAATTCTGACCAGGTGGTATAGGTGCCCCACGGTACTCCACCGGTTTTATCCTCAGGTCCCGGACTCCTGCTGGCGCTGTCAGACCTCTCCAGGCCATATGCCGCATATTTGGTGGAGTTGTCCCCTATTAAAGAGTTTTGGCAGGCAGTGCTAGATGTCCATCACCGCACGCCTGTAATCCCTACCTTGGCGGAGTGGACTGTGGAAGTAGAGTGTATTGCGGACCTGGAACAGTTACTAGCGGATGAACATGACACCAGAGATAGGTATGGTGTCACCTGGTCCGTGTGGCTGGACGTCCGAGCCTCAGCCACATTTTCAGTGGGGGTCCTTTCTTAGGTACTCTGGGCTCCTTCAGGAGGCCCGTGGCATTTTGGCGGGAGTTGGTGGACGTGGCTTCCCTGGCCCTACTTCCTAGGGTTTCTTTCTGAACTGACCCTTCTCTGTACTCTGCTCTTCTTTACTTTCTCTTTACTTAGCTTTTCCACTCTTCTTCGCCCCTCTTTCATGTCCTCTATGTGTTTTCTCTTGTGTTCCTCTTTATTTCGCTTGCCTCTTTTGGCCTTGATGGTTTTCTTCCTTTGTTATCTTATCGATATGTCCATTTAATGGTCTGCCCTAATGGAAGGATTCTCTTCTGAATATCTGTCTGTTTATGGTAGCTGATGGTTCTGGCTTCTACGCCCCTAACATGATAATGTCTTTGGATACATCTCCGTCAGGAGGGATGGTTCTATAAGCCACCCAAGTGGCACAGCGTAATGAGACCCATGCGGGTGTTGTCCATCCTTTATATTTGTTCCATCTGTCCCAGGGTTATGTTGCTGTAACCGTGTTCCAAGGCTTTGGACCTTATGCGTTTCCAATAATGTTGTGCAGCGACTTTGATTTTTGTGTGCTCATCTTTTACCTGTATGTCCTATAAAATCCTTAATAAAAACGTATTGAACTAAAACCACTTCCTCCAGACTGAAATGGCATCCCCCCCTCAAGCTACACACAATGTAGCTTTAAGCACCGGCCAACACTGATGCTTGAGGAGAAGGCACATGCTCATGATGTGTCCAGCCAGAAAACACCTGGAACTAGGGTATGTATCCTTTACATTTAAAAAAATCTATATTTCAGGGAGGGGTTCTGGAGTACTGGGGGAGAGGACAGGAGAGGAAGGGATCACCCTTAACTGGAGTTAAGCTTTAATTCTACATATTGGCTGAAGTGTCCCTTTAAAGCTGGATGCAAGAAATAAGACGAGTATATTGAATTTTGGTGATCTGCCCGTGAGCCTAAGTACTTAACGCAGGATAGAGGAAACTTGAAGGTGATGAATTTCTGCCAGGTTTGAGCAAATCAATTAAAAGAATTGGCTCAGGATGTGCCACAGCATATTGGCAAACATCTTTTTCAACTGGCACCCACAATCATTTCTGACTGCACAATTATGTAAACACTGTGTCACTCATCACAGACTGCAGACAAGTGACTGTCATATTTCTACTATTCCAGGAACTTTTGGATGCCTTGATAGCAGTGTTTTCAAAATTAAATTAGAGCCAATAATATATTTTTACTTATCTAGATGAACGAGGCATAAGAGGCTATACAAAGGCCTACAATATCTCATATTAGGCTCTCTTGTCACAGTCTCCGGCCACCTAAATTAGGACCAAGAGACTGCCAGATGACCCCGCTCGGAGCGCCGCCCACCGGAGCAGCAGTGACGCGACGCTCGGCGAGGTAAGTAAGAAGAAACCTGACCACTGGACCACGCTGACTCGAGTATAAGCCGAGGGGGGCACTTTTCAGCAAAAAAAATGGGCTGAAAATCTCGGCTTATACTCGAGTATATACAGTATGTATATATATACTGCACCTTGCACACACGGAAATGAAAGTGTGCCCAAGCAGTCCATATATATATTGTTATTATATTTAAGGGGTGATAGTAGAGGGCTGTGACCATATGAAGGGGCACCCATAGATTGCAGACATGATCCAACCTCTTTTGGGAAAACACTTGGCTCTGGATGGAGTGCATAAATGTGCATGCTCAGTATGGTCGAGCATTCTTCCAATGTATGTCTTTGTAGACGTTAGTGGGAAGAGCGTACCAGCACCACTTATCACAGTCACTAAATGAACACTACACTGCTACATGTCACTACAAGACGTACGGGTCAGAGGATTTAACCAATGCACGTAGTGGAGGACACAGGCCTCTGACACCCCTGGAAGTGTCGAATGCTTCAGACTTTGCTGGAATCCGCAGCGCTGGAATATAGTGAAGATAGGAGACATGCTGCAGGAAAAGTGAGTATCATAGCTCTTCTATTGCAAGGACTGTTTGTTATCTTTGGCACCACTTTGACACATTTAGGTTGCATTCTGTACATACAATATATTTGACAAGTAACTAAAAACAAAGTTGCATTGAAATTACAGCAGAAACAAATAACAAATAAAAAAGTGGATCTAAAAGCCTGCTTTTATATTGACTGATGGAAGCTGGGCTAGAGTACAGAAGATCCTTGTTTCCTCACGCTAGAATGAAAGGACCCAATCGTCACCTCCGTATTGTTATTCAGTGACATTCACCAGCCCAGCAGACAGTGGTGTCTGCAAGGAACACAATGGAGCACTGCATATGTCAAGGAGATGGATTACATCTGCAGTGTCTGAATTCTAAGCCATGCTTTCCGCCAGCAGCAGATTCACCTCACCTTAATAGTGATGAATCTGAAGGCTTCAAAGAGAGGGCTGGGTAAATATCTGCTAATATGTTCCAATTATAATTTAATGAGCATAAGCAATGAAATAAGAGGAGCTGTTCAAAGGGATCGTGTATAAAAAGGGACTTGCATCAAGAGTCAAATCTAGAGTGAATATTATAGAGGTATTATTAATTGCCTCTTCATGAGCTATTTCACCTTAATTTTCTGTATCATGTAGTAAGTATCACAATCAGCCTTAATTGCTCCCAAGTAAATGTTTAACATGCCGCCTTAGCACCAATTTAATATTAAGGAAGATTAGCATTTCACCGATGCAATCAGTTTCATTATAGAGTCCTTCTACCTACAAATTATTATTCATTATTTTTAATGTGTTGTATAGAGAAGTGATACAAACAAGAGTTTGTAATGATTAACACTCATAAAACCTTTCCAATAGTACATACAATTTAATAGAAAAACTTAAGGAGGCCGAGCTCTTCCAATACAAGCAAACAAATGACTTCAAGCTCCTGGTAATTAACAGTAGCTTATTATTGTTAAAGTGTGATTGCACTAAAAATTAAACTACACTTATTGGGCTCTGATGCTTGTCGCAGCACACATTCCTAGTATTATACTGAGCTGTTCCCCTGCTTTGTCAGGTTTTGTGCCATGTGTCCTGAATTTATTTTTTCTTTCTAAAAGGTGGACTTTGCCTTTAACTGTCAAGTGGGCAGCACAGTGGTGTAGCGGTTAGCACTTCTGCCTTGCAGCATTGGGGGTCCCTGGTTCAAAGTCACCAGTCAGGTCACTATCTGCAAGGAGTTTGCATTTTCTCCATGCGCTAGGGTTAAGGGGATCCTTCTCCACTGACCATTAATGTGAACAAGCAGTATTCCACAGACACAAATGTACCAGGGTTCCAGCATCAATGACTCTCCATAGAACCAACAGCATGAAACTTGTGGAGCCTCAGCTCTTACCTCAGTTAAGTATCTATAAAGACCAGCAATCATTTTAGTTGTCTTCCTACTGACTACCCGTGTAAGAAGTATTTTTTCAATTTACCACCAATGTAGCAGGGCATTGTGTTCACTGACCACCAATTTAAGGGGGCCATTCCCCTAAGACAACAAATGTAAAGGAAGCACTTCTTCAAAGAGCACCAATGTAAGAGGGCCCTTCTCCAAAGACTATACATGTAAGGGTGCCCTTTTTTACTGACCATCAATTTAAAGATGTCCTTCTCCACTGACCATCAATATAAAGGGACACTTCTCCACTGAATGTCAAGATAAGGAGGCCCTTCTCCAAAGTCCATTAATGTAAGGGAGTCCTTCTTCACTGACCACAATTGTAAGGGGGGTCCTTTTCAATTTGTCATTAAAGTAATGAGGTCCTTTTCCACTTACAACCAATAAAAGAGAGTCCGTCTCCCCTGACCACTAATATAAGGGGGTCCTTTTCAATTGGCCATCAAAGTAATGAGGTCCTTCTCCACTTACAACCACTAAAACAGAGTCCTTCTCCCCTGACCACTAATATAAGTGGGTCCTTTTCAATTGGCCATCAAAGTAATGAGGTCCTTCTCCACTTACAACCAATAAAAGAGAGTCCTTCTGCACTGACCACCAATGTACGGGGCTTTTTTCCAAAGACCACCAATGTAAGGGGGTACTTACTATCAATAACCATTGTAAAAGAACAATAACATGTTCACTGTCTACTTTCTTTTCTGGGCATCATTATTATTTATTTATTTTGATTGGTACTGAAAATAATTTTGTCATATCCAAAGGGGGGTGGTGTGTCAAAAACATTGTAATAGGAATACATACTATAGTTATTCATATCCCAATTAAAGCTTACTTGAAAAATCCCTTTTATGAAATGAGTGCTGCCTTCTGTCTGCCCATCACTTTCAACAGCTTCCTGGATTCCCAGTGTGCTTTGTGTCTCTTTCCCTGCTGCTTGTTGTGATGTGATCCCCATTTCTTAAGACCACATATCCCATCATGCATTGCTTCCAGCAAGCAATGATAATGTTACATTGTTCAGACATTGAGTTGTAGTTCAGAAGGCAGGCTCTGTGAGAAGTAAATATTCATAGGGCTGAGTAAAATTGTGTCAGTGCATTGAAGAACTATATCCTATGGATATCTTCAATAAGTAAGTTTACAAACTTTTAGATCAATATGGTTATTAGGAGTGGGATATAACTTATGCAAATTCAATGTAGGAAATCATATTTTTTTTTAGATTGTAGATGCCCTTTAAGACTGGCTGGACAGGCTCACAATTCGCTTGACAGATAAAACAGCTCCCATATATGTAAGTATTTCAGTGATGTATTTAGCTTACAACCTGCAAATATTCCAAACTATTTGGCTATCTTTCATGCAGTGTGGCTTCTGGATGCATGAATGACTAACCTATCTTGATTTCATGGAACATTCCATGTAATAAGTTCTCTAAAACTCATTCCAGAAAGCATGTAAACATCTTCCTTTCAATAAGTCACCTTTTATCGTGCAATTAAAGTTTTACTTTGTTTGGATCTGCAAAAAAAGAAATAAAATAATGGTTAAAATTGTATTTTTCTCCTCAAAAAGTTCATTGTAAAACGTAGATGAAATATTAGCATTATTAGCTGGAAATTGTACATAAATACAGTGCTTCTCAGAAAGATGTTATTACCAAGAGTGGTGCTTCCGTATCTTCTGAATACACAGCAGCATTATATGCTCAGGACTGTACTTAACCTTCAGCAATGCTCGAATATTATTATTTTTTTAATTTGAAAGATTATGCCTATATTTCATGTGAATGACTGAGACATATATAATTAATGTAATCTTGTAGTCTTTTCATTCTCTACATTTATTTTATGACTTTTATGTCTTAATATACAGTTGCCTTCAGGCTAGCATTTCACATAATTTGTTTCCGAACTTTCCAATATGCCAATATATTACTCAGCACTTCACAGAGTAAAGAACAAATTACATCAGCCCCTGTAACCTAAAATGTATTTCCACTTTTGCAGTCAAACTGCTCTATATGTTTGTTATGTGTTCCCATTCATTGAGCATAACGAAAAATAATAATGCAAGAAATCATTCTTAAATGCTAGATGTTTTGTTGTAGCAGGCAAGATCGCAGATCCCAGGTTTTCCTCAGCACTTTCACAATGATCTGTCCTTATAGAAAGACTTGGGACTAAAATTTGAAGATTGTATTTCTCTCATTAACTTCATTAACAACTGAATGCAGAAGCCAGGATTGCAATCCTTTAACCCCTCACAGCTCCTTTTAACATTTTATTGGACGCTATAATTCTACTTTAAACCAAAATCCATTTTGACAAGGTATGCTTAATGTGCAACTTGTAATCTTAAAAACGACTATTCTGTAGTACTAGCTAACAATTATACTTCTCTGTGTCTTTATAGCAGTGCATGGTGTTGGGGGCACCTAGGCAATAGATGGGCTTTACAGTGACATTAAACCCTCAGATTTTTTAACATAAAACAATACTGTAATGTGTGTCTTACTGTAATCCATGGTTGTTTCCCTTCTCTTTGCTGCTCTTCCTTTTAAATCCTCATGTCTTCTCATGCTTGGGGGGAAATTCCCTTTGCAGCTGAGTGCCTCTTCCTGTAGTGCTGGCTCAGGTTGCAAACGTACACACAGACACCATGTAGCCATTCCAGAGACAAGGCAGTCTGCTGCAAAACAGAAGTTCTGCCCAGCATGAGAACAGATACAGATTTAAAAGGAAGAGCAGGAAAGAGAAGGGAAACAACCATGGATTACAGTAAGACACACATTACAGTATTGTTTTATGTTAAAAAATCTGAGGGTTTAATGTCACTTTAAGGTGTCAGAGATCTTCTGTCTCCATTTCCCTGAGCTAGAAATCCAACTCAGATTGTATTCAAGAAAGTACAACTTGAAGGTTTTATGGCTTTGCAAAAGACAAAAGTTGTTCTTGGCACTTGATAACCATGACTGTACTTGTGAGATAGTCTGTTCAGGTCATGATTTGAACAAAATGCTAAAGAGCATGGACGCTCTGCAGTTCCTGTACCAGTAAGATCAGAGCTGATTGTTTGTTGCCTTCATAACAGGCATGGAAGAAAACATTAGGTAGCCCATCTCCTCAATTTCATACCCAGAACCTCTGACCTGTAAAGCACACATCAGGACTTGTACAGTCTTGCTTTATAGGTCGAGACTTGCTAGGTTTTGCAAACACAGTAGTCCAAATCTTTTTCAAATCAATTTCTAAAATCCTTGTGGTGTTGTCAGGGTACCATGCACAGGCGTCCTCACACCACATGTAGGTACCCACGCAGGATGACCAAATTAATATGCCCACACAGGATAGGGTTCTATGCACACAGTTTATTTGTACACAGCAAACAAAACTACAAACCCCATCAACCCCCCCACAGGTTTAGCAGTGAAGTAACAAACCCACCGTTGGGACAAACAGACACATACAGCCAGGGGGAACAGCAACAAGGAGGGGTAACAGGCCTGCAGATATACAGCAGGCCTCAGGATACAAGAGTGGTCAGGTACAAGCCGGGTCGTTAACAGGAGGGCAGCGCGGTACAGAAACAGGATTCAAAGGAGAGTGGTCGGGTAACAAGCCGGGTCAGTGACAGGTTTGCAGATAGGAAGCAGGGTTTCAGGAAGCAGGGTTTCAGGACATGGACATCAGTCAGGTGCAGGCGACGCAATACTGAGCCAGCTTCCTGACTGCAGGGAGGGCCTAAATACCCTCCCAGGAAGCACCAGGTGATGGGATGATCACTCACAGCTGGGGCACACCCGCAGGTGAGTACCGGAGCTGCAGGTTCCTTACAGTCCCTGGCTGCTGGAGACACCCGCAGGCGAGCACAGGAACTGCAGGACCTGGCTCCAGCGCCACCTGGGGGTGCTCTGGATCCTGACAGTTGTGCATGTACAGTATGTGTAATATTACAGTGCCAAAGTGAAGATTAGAAGCTGCACACCAAGCTGTAAGATATAGAGGAGAGCTGCAGTGTCTTTACCTGTGTAGTGTTAGCAGGAGGTCCTATCAAGACATTGTACTAGACAGAAATATAGCGGAAACCCTGCCAGTCCTACATAGTCCAGTCTTAACACACCTGTAAAAGTTTCTTACTGATGCATTAAAAAATATAGGAAAACAGATGAACACTTTCTTCCTATAATGTACTGTTTATGTTCATATACAAAGAGAGAAAACTTTTAAAGGGCCAATCCATTTAGAAATGATATCCAAATTAAGAGAAGATGCCAACAGATTAAATCAGCAGTTGGTGGCAAGATCTCGTCATGCATCTTCTCATGTCTGCCAACCTCCCACAACCACAAAAAGTAATCCTCAATCTTGGATTTTTCCACTTCTCCAGAGTTCAGCCTTTAAACCCTAATCGAACTTCCAGTTTAAATCAGTCATTCTGGGTGATTCAATGCAAAAGGTCTTCTACATCTTACTGTTAATGTTCTTTAAAGCAGCCACAGCCTGATCAGAAAAGTCTGTCTCCTTGAGCATGCTGCAGAAAAGGAGTCCTACGCTCTGTGTGGAAGCAGTGGTCTTACTGCAGAACTCCAACACACTCCTTGCAGAGTCAGAGCTAGGTTTCTCCAGTCAGCATGAATCATATAATTACTGGTTTGACTCTAAGGAGAGACCATTGCTTCCACATGTCCAGCTGCTAAGGACTGTATTTATTAAAGCAAAATGACTTGTCCAGGGTCCCTTACCCTGCCTGGGTTCTGTTGTTGTTGGTAGGGAGGTGGGACAGGACCCTACAGCGCACCACTTCCCTTCAAGCAAGTGCCAATATTTTGGGCTGTACTTAGCAACCTGGTGAATTCCAATGCCATTTCCATACTCTAAACCTTTTCATTTTGATAAATTCAGCCCAATCTAAGGGGTAGAGGTGGCTCTACTATGCAGCTCGGACTTATTTATTGCTGCTTAACCAGAATAATAAAACGACATGGACTAGAAGTAACATCACCTCCTATATTTCTAGGATTTGCCAAATATGTGTGTACAAAGTCAAAAGGAGTGGTGTTAAGGTAAGGGTAATGTTAAATTGTTAAACATTTTCTAAAGATTTGTTTGTTTTCATATTTATTGTTTTCTTTTTTGTACTGAAAAATCTTTATTAAACAAAACATGATTTACATTTTTTTTTTTTCCAAAAAAGAATTGTCTTGTTCCTTTCAGATCGGTTTATTCCCTACACAATAGATTGTGTACAGAGGCCGGTGCTGAGTATATGTTAATCTGCATCATCCCTGTGACAGCTACTAGCAGATACTGTGCAGGGCTGCTAGCTGTCAGGACTGACTTTTACTGACAGCTCTGGTTCCCACTAATGATAGGGAATCAATCAGATTGGTACCTGATCATGTGATCACTATGTCAGCAATGACATATTGATTACTTGAAAGCTACAGGGTTCACTCAGAAAATAATGCTTCAGCTTGCAGATGCTACTGCATCTGCTAAAGGGCAGTGTTCCTTGTTTTAATACTGTAATTGTAATTGTCTGATATAATTATAGTATACCAAATACATTAATTATTAAAAATCTTTAAAAAATTATATA
>NW_017307124.1:139804-140645 GCF_000935625.1 Nanorana parkeri
TATATATATACAGCTTTCTCTTGCTTTAACTGGCAAACTGTCATGTGGATTAATATTGCTTCTGACCTGAAGAAGAGAGGTTCACCCTCAAAAGCTTGTCTTTTTCACCAACTCCGGGAGGATATGTCTCGATGGGACTCCTGTAATTTGTCATGGCTGGGTCGCATTCATGCACTCAAAATGACGCTGCTCCCCAAGATCCTATATTACTTTTGGGCTCTACCCATAGCTATACATAAGCCAGATCTTTTGAAATTCCAATCTTTAATTATTAAATTTGTTTGGCATGGAAAACATCCTAGACTTTCGAAAAATGTACTGCACCGTTCTAAACGGACAGGGGGTTTGGGTGTCCCCAATCTCTTGCAATACTACAAGGCAGCGCGGGTGGCTCAGCTTTCCTCTGTGTATGACCAGGGATATACACCAGATTGGATCCTAATGGAATCCCTCTCTGCCTCGGGTACACCAATTGATGCCTTGAAGTGGATGTCCCTGAGGCAGAGGCCGGTCATTATAGCCCCGACTTTGTCTTGTTCTATGATGGTATGGGACTCATTCCGAAAGGGAGGTGGGGTGGTGTCGCCTCACCCTCCTCTGGCTCCTATCTTCCACAATCCTAATTTTCCACCAGGGGGATCTTCTGGAGCGTTCCATTGGTGGCAAGACAAAGATCTGTACCGCATAGCACAATTCTTTAAAGGTCGCAAGCCACTTACTTTGACCTACTGTCGGGTGTTTTTGCACATGCCATCTTCGGAATACTTTCACTACAGACAATTGTTACACTTTTTAGGTTCCTTGAAAACACCTAACGTGATGTCTCCCTTTAGAACAACCT
>NW_017307124.1:140663-163917 GCF_000935625.1 Nanorana parkeri
TAGTGTATAGTTTGTTAAAAATGTTTTAGGTAAGCAAAATAGTCAAAGAGTTAAGCATTTATTCTTACTTGTCCATAATCTTTAATCACCACTGGTCATAAAAGGTTTTTATAGTTTTTTTTTTTAATTAGCAAAGGATTGTGACCAAAAGCTTAGAGCTCAGCTTATTTATTTTGTACACATATCTACATAGAGTTAGAAACAGTTTTCTTGTGGCTTATATGGAATGATGAGATTTCAGAAGATTTCATTTTCAGACTGACCATTACCCGCCATCTCACACTGGAATTCAAGAAGTGTTATGCTAATATTCAAAGCTCACTTCTTAATGCCTGGCTAATCGACTTGGCCAAGCAGAAACCGTCGCAGATGGAATTCTAACCATGAAATAACAGGCCTGACACTTCACATTTTCATAATGAAAACTTGTCCCCACCAATATATTAAAGCAAAATAATAATTAAGACATTCTGAACAAAAGCAACAGAACTGTGTAGACAGCCATGTTAGAGGACAAATGTCACCTTTTTTCCAACCACGATAAAATGAAAACCCTTGTTATGTTGTCAAGCTGAGGGTCTAGACAATGCCTGTGCTAACCTATAATCAGACTGTTTTACTTTCCTTACTGTCATTTCTCTAATTATAGAATTAGGGAAAAGGATCTTCTCAAGCATAAAATATAAAGGAAAATCTCCTGCTGAAATGATAACAAAGCCACAACAAATATATAAACTCAAATACTTAAAAGAAAAAAAATATATAATAATAATAGTAATAATAATATTAATAATTTATATATCATTAAAGTGTGCATATTGCAGATTGCAAGGCCTTAGATTTGGTGGCTTCACTGGTTTTATTTCCTTGGGCTTTTTTTCCTTTATTTTGACCTGGTGACCCTAGGGGGAAGGGTTCAGAGAGAACTGGGCAGGGCTGATAACTTTGCTTTAGATTTCAGCGCAGCATTGTCAGCCTACTACTACCCAGATAGCAAGGATAACTTGCCACAAACTTGTGGCAGGGTTAAATCGTAATTCTTGTTAACTTGCTGCACACATTCCTGGCAAGTTGTAGACTTGCAGAACACTTGCAGCACAAGTTCTAGTTGACACTTTTTGAATTTGTAGCAAATTTGCTTGGCAAGTCTACAGCAAGAGTCCTGCAGGTCTTAGGAAGAGCTCTGCAAGTGTACAGCACTTTTCCAAAGCATGTTGATCTGGAGACTAGTAATGCAGACTTGCTGTAATTGTGCAACAAAATTGTGAAGCTTGACAAGTCTAGCAAGTTTAGCAAGTCATTTTCAAACTTGCAGCTTACTATCTGGGTAGGAGCTCACTGTATTTCTGGCAGGAACAACAGGAATTTATTGCACTTATTGAACAGATATAACAAAATTACTCTACTCAACTGTATATGTAACTGACCTAAAGGGAGCAAATTGGAGATGTTCACTGTCAAGGTAACCTATACTTTAAAAACCCTGATTCACATCTGAGCACTTTGTATCTTTAAGCTCATAGCTCTAAACCCGTAGCAACCAAAATCTCATGCTTTCAAATTGAGCCTGTTCATATATGAGTGTTCAGGCGCCTTAGCTCAATGCCTGAGGCTCACAAATGTACATGAGCTACTGTCAAAGCAGAAAAAGTTGTTTTTGGCTCCATAGACATCAATGGAAGTATCTGAATGTGTGTTTTTAAATGGTTAAATAACCAATTCCTTCTCCTAGTACCCAGCTTTCCATTGGCTAAAATCTGCCTGAAGCCTGAATGTGCTGAAAAAATGTGCAAAAACTCACAAATAAATGTAAACACTCCAAAATCATCTGTAAACGCTTACATGTGAATGCAGTCTAACAGTCCTTTATTAATCAGAATTCGACAGCCCTGTATAATGACCAATGTTGTAAAATAGACAGTAGGCCTCTCTGTTGCCAAGGCTTTGTGTGCTTAGCCATGGAAGACATTTGTTGCATCTGCTGATCTTTAGCAGCCATTTCCTGTCTACATGCATGTGGTGCAGCCATGGTTGTATGCAGGGCCGGATTTACTCTCTCTGCTGCCCCAAGGCCAGGCTCCTCAATGCACCCCCATGTATGCTGGCCGCATACAAGTGATCTAGGCGACATCACCGAGATCACTTGTACAAAACTCCCCCGCTGTACAAAACTTCCCCGCCGTACATTTAGCTCTGCTTGCCCGGGGCTAAATGTAGAAAACAACTACTCACCCGGTCGCCCGGAACTGCATGTCCCAGGCATCGGGAGATAGGAATTCTAAACCTCTGCTGCCCCTCTACTCCCTGCTGCCCTGAGGCCAGGCCTCAGCTGGCCTTGTGGGAAATCTTGCCCTGGTTGTATGGCATTTTTCAGGGTGGGTTTCCTGTTTGGGGACAAAAATGGACCTTGTCTGTGCAATGTGCATTAGCGTGGCCACTTATAACCTCCACCAGAAAGCCATGTGACAGAGTGACAAAGCAGGAGCACATTTTAGAGATAGGAACAGAATGTTGTCATCCTATAACAGGAAGTGCCCAGTGAACAGGGACCTTCTTGGCAGGTTTACAAGGTGTTATTTTAATAAAAGGTTTTAAAATACTAAAAAATTAAGTTTAAAAATTACAAGCTATTAAAGCTTATATGAGTTTTTAGTGTTGGGGTTTATACTTTAAAGAAGAACTCTGTGATTTTGAAAAGTTAACCCTTGCAGTGGGGCTATTCCTGCAATGCAAAGGTTAACTTTGTATTTTTCTCTAGAGGTAAAAAAATAAAGAAGAAATACTCACCTAATCCCGGCAGCAGTGACCGCTCACCTCTTCCCCCCCAGCTCTGCCTGTGATACGTCCCTCGGCGTCTTCACGTCTAATAGACCTGTATTAGACAGGATGATGTCATGTGTTCTTTTACTGACGGAGCCTGGGGAGAAGAGGCTGTGGGAACCAGTGTAGCAGTCAGGCAGGACCAAGGATCTGGTGAGTATATCTTCTTTATTTTCGCCCCCTATAAAACAATGAGCACTTAACCCTTGCAGTACAGGGGTAGCCCTATTGCAGGGGTTATTTTTTCAAAATCCCAGAGTTCTGCTCTAAAGTCATGAAAAGTGACAGAAAGCAGAAAACAAGATTTTTTTCGGTATGCTTGGCATCATACTGTATACAATTTTCTTATGCAAATTGTGAATCTGTTGCAATAGGTTCTTGCCTGGAGATCCTGCCAGTAACAGTACTTCCTGTTGTAGGCTAACCATACTAAGCCGCTGCCTCACAATTAGTAGAACCATTGTCAGCCTGCTATACAAGATCATTTAGTTGGCTGATGGGCTGCATATCTTATAGACTTTAGAGGCAGAATATGAGACAAGTGAAGGAGTGCTAATTCCGAGGCAGCAGCTTAGTATCATTAGCCTGCAACAGGAAGTGCTTGTACTGGCAAGATCTCCAGGTAAGAGAAACAAATCATTTCCATATAAAAACTTTATACAGTGTGTTGTGATGCCAAAAATACTGAAAAATAGATTTTGGGTCTACACTAACATTTTGTATAAGCTTTGACATGTTTTAACTTTTATTCAAGGATTTTATATAGGATGAAAACACTCTCAGGGTTATTCACAAAAGGGTGAAGAGTTTGGAGAAGGCAGAAGAAGTAAACAATCTAGGACAACATAGCTGATTTGGAAAAATTCTCCAATTCAGCTCACTTTCCAGTTCAGCTATGTTGTCCTAGATTGTTCACTTCCCCTGCCTTCTCCAAACTCTTCACCCTTTTGTGAATAACACTGTCTGTATCTGTCTTTGGATTGTTCTCCTGTGTTGATAACCCATCACACGCTCTTCAATTGGAGACTACAGGTGGCTGTGCCAACACACATTACATAGGCATGCCATTGTTGTCACCTTCAGTAAACTCATCCTAAAAATGAGCCGCAGCAGTTACTGGAGTACATGTAGACAAAGGGTGGCTGCAGTAGATCAGCAGTGTGAATATGCAACAAAGGCCGAAAAAAAAGGATTTTATTTAAAAAAAATGGTAGTTAATTATTATATTTTGGGCTCAGTTCACAAAATTAAAACACTGGGATAAGGATTATAATTTTAAAAAAATAATAGGTATTTCCAGCTGAGACCAATGAGATCTAAAAATTACAATCATGTGGTTGAAAATAAAGATTCTTATCCTTGTGTAAAGCTTCATGAATTGAGCCTATAGTGCTATAACAAGCTAAATGTTATCCAGTTATGGCTTATATGTACTTACATTTTTATAGAATTTAATAGTAGTGTATTATGTCATTTTGGATATTATTATTATATTTATTCTTTATTTTTTACTTTATTACCATTAGTATGTAGTAATATTCTCTTATTATTTCCGTGCCATCAATGTCAAGTGAAAGGTTAATATCTATAAAGCATCTCTTCATATCAAGCACGGTGAAAGCTGTGAGGATCAGCCCGGAGAGGGCAAGGCAGCAAAAGCCAAGCATACAAATGTGTAAGCCTGTAAGAAGTGGCTTACTGAGTATTGTAAGTTTCCCAAGAGCAATATCGCTTCAGACCCCAGTTCAGACTTTTATGAAGCGAGTCATATGTACAACAGACATCTCCAGAGATGTGTTAAATCAGACAGAGAGACTGAGGGAAGAATGTGATTTAACTGCAAGAGTTAATCTCAGAGAGAGCACTGGAGTAAATAATATATACCAACAAGCTCATATTGATAAGAAGAACTTCTCAGACACCCTTTTTAGGTGTTAGCCTGAAGCTGACACAACAGCAATGTTAACCAAGTGAGAAAGTAGAAATCACACCCAAGCATGGGCAAGTGAAAAATGCAATAAACGCTTTTTATGTTTTACTTTCTTCTTTTTATATTAATGTGATTGGGAGTTTTGCATGTTGAGGATTTATTTTTTACTGTCTTTAAGAACATGTTGACAGTTATGTGCATTTTAAATAAAAGGGCAACCTTATGGTTCAGTATTATTGAAACTAGCTAAACTGCCAATAAACTCAAGCATTATCCAATTGCCCTCAGGGAGAGCTGTCTGCTGTAAATGTGTGTACTGTAAATTACAAATTTATGTCAACTGAGCAATGAGGAACCGAGAGCAGAGAGGAAGAAACCAGTGCTGACTTATCAAGAAGGATCAATGGCAAGTGGGACAGGTGTTCAAATCGATATAATTGTCAGTTCCGCCTGACAGCAACCAACTATCTGTAGACCCTCACAGACATGAGATGGTCACACTATGTGGCAGAGAAGGGCTAGATAAGAAGACTGTCAGGTACACCCTAAATAAACTGTATTCCAGTATTTTATCCTTTGTCTCAGGTATACTGTTTAGAAGTTTCTATTGCAGTCAGGAAGCCTAAAGCCAACTTGTGTTTTGCCCAGTTTAATCCCCCCTACCCCTCCTCTGCAGCTTATATTAATTTGTTCTGTTTTCCACAGCCATTCTTTTCATAACTGGGAGTTGAAAAACAGTACCAATACTTCTGGGTATGGAGGAGCATGTGACTCAATTCATGTGACAGCTGTTGGCCAATTAGTACTGCCACATAGGGAGTCTATAGACCTGTGTAGGCTACAACTCTACTGAATTGTAGCTTCCACAGAGCTTTTCTATTGCTCTTGATGGCTGAAGAGAGAAAGAAGGGGGAGGAAAGAAAGAGTAAATATAATCATTAAAACACAACTACACTGATTATGTGTAACTTGCTACTCCCTACTCTGTTGAAATTCTTTTGTAAAGCACTATTCATTCTCTTCACTCTCCAGCACTGCTCTCCACCACTGACCACCGGATCTTTTCAGGGATGAATTACATCAACCCTCATTCAACCTACTTCTTGTGAGCCCTGGATGTCAATGTCATCATACTGCCTGGGTTCCCAGGCGAATGCTGCACAGGAGGATCACAGCATAAGCTCTTTTCTCTGCAGAATTCAGGACCACCCACTGCTGATTGTAAAGAACAGGAGCAAGGACTGAGCTTGCCGTGTGACTGGCTGGAAGAAACATTGATTTAAGGTATGTATGCTTGAAATTGTTCTAAGTAAGTGAGGAATAAGCAGGGAGGGGGCAAAGATGTGTATAAAGATTATATTCCCACACAATGGGGGTGATTTACTAACCTAAACACATGCACGCACTAGGTGCATGTGATTTTTACACAGCAAAACGTATTTATCAACCAAAAAATCTCTAAAAGCATATTTCCACTAATGCCATATATGGAAAAATCATGCACATGATGCATATATAATGCTGCTTCACAGTTTAGACAAAAATGGTTAGCTCATGCATTTACATTCCTGCATTCATCAACGCAAGCAACACAATGTAGAGCTAATTTACACAACATCACCTTGCAATTCATGCGGGGCTTTGCACAACACACCTGCTGGGTGTGTACACACTACAAAAGTGTCTAGATTCCACCAATAGATCATGCTGGGAGGGAACACACTACAGAGGTGTATACTTGTTCGTGGCGTGTTTATAAAGTTAGTAAATCAACCCCAATGTGTGAAAATTCTTGGAAATAACATTTCTGCTTCGCCCACATTAACCAATGAGACTCCAATGCCATCGCTACAATGCAGGGTCCACATCTAGAAAACAACAAAGCCTGGGCCCTGTTCACAAGAATTCACTTATCACTATCTAAATATAATTTCTGAAGGACCCTTTCCTTCTTAACTAGATGAGTTGTATTTCAAAAACCTGCAGTTATACCATTAACTGACAAAGCTCTGTGATGGATCCGTGTGGTGAATGGCCATGTTACTTTCCTTTAACAGAGGTAGAATACTGTGAACTTGCTATTGTAGTTTTATACACCTCACAGTAGGTCAAATCTAAACATACATTTTCAGCATTTTGTTCACCTCTTCATAGCAGAACACAATCATTTTGAAAATGTGAAATAATTTGGCCGCCGATTGTGTGTGGATGAATAACACGGCTTGTTCACTAAAGAAAATAAAGTATTGCCAAATGTTGTGTTTTTGATAACCAAGGAACTCTGGGAAAGCTGTTTTGTATGCACAGAAAATCACAGTTGGATAAGCAAAGGCATCAGGAGGCCCTGCCAACTATTACTGGGCGAATTGTTCAATAGGCATGAGAGCATGACTAAGATTAAACTAAGAGCAAGGTGAAAAAAAAAACCCTTTCCTTGTTCCACTACAGCAGAGATCATAAAACTGAGGCTGTAATAATGGGTGATGACATTTGAAGATTGCAAAGTAAGCTGAAAAGAAGGAAACAGAATTATACATTAAATTATTGTTTCAAATCGCCTTGAAATCCATGTATAAATTATTCTATCAACTTTAAAAATGAAATAGAGAGGTCTAGTGATAAGAATTCAAAATAGTTAGTTGGCCTCTTTTTTTCCTTTTCACAATTTGATCTATCTTCAGAGGCTTGTTTGAGCATCAAGATCATGATTTACATCCATTAGTTCAGCATTTTTAGATTCTTTTAAAGTAATTTTTTACATTTTACTCAAATCGTTCCCATTTGTAAGCCATGCAAAATGTACACCTGAGAAAAGAATATGCAATCAAATGTGTGTGTGTATATATATATACATGTGCCAGTTCCTTGGTTTTGTCCATTAGATTTTTCAAAACTTCAGCACTTTTATTATCAGATGTCAAAAACCACTTCACCATGTTTACTAGTTTACCAGCCTGTAGAGTGTGACTTCATAAATACATGGGGAAACAGAAAAAATTGTAAAAATATATACGGTATATATGGGAAATGCTCCTTAACCTTGTTAATAGTGACAGTCAATTGCTGTTTACGTGTGTGTATGTACCATAAATAAATACATGCCTTAGGTACAAGCCATGGTGATTACATACAGTATGTGTGTCCCAGACTCTAAGTGGGACATAAATACCAATGAGTTCATGTTGAAACAGCGTTATAAGTTTTCCATCAATAAATGGACTTTTGCTGATTCAACTTTAACTATGTGTGCTGATGACATCCTTTTGAAAAGAGTTCTCACTTAATTCTCCACAAGAATCTTTTAGGTGTGTTCAATGATTGGTCACTTGTTGTGCACTGAATTCTCCCTCCAGACCCTATGTAGGGGTTTGCAGATGGAACACATGCAGCCATCAGACATGCCCAGAAGTGCTTGATGCTCATAGCTCCTACAGAGAGTGAATGGAACACCCAACCCCACCGAAGAGGTAAGTGTTCAGAGTCTTCTTCTTGTGTAGTAGCTTTAACATGTGTTAACACACAAAAATGCTACGCGTGCTATTTCTCTGAGCTGTAGCACATAGCCAAATGGCCACACAGTAATAAACAGGGTTTCTACGTAAAATGTTTTGCCATTAAAGCAGAACTCTGGGTAAAAATGTTATTAACCTGGCAGTGGGGGTACCCCCGCAGTGCACGAGTTAACTGCTCGTTTTTGCCTAGGGTCAAATATAAAGAAGTTACCCGCATTTTCTCCAGGAAAGTCTTTTAGCTCTACTGTTACTCCTAATGGATCTAGTCCAGCAAGACTGGTGACACTCTTGTATAATGCTGAAAGATAAATATAGGTTTTAGAGCTGCATATGCTCCCATCCAGATGACGTCTTTTTCAGGGAAGGCCTTGCATATTTCATCAGGACAATGCTAAACCACATACTGCATCTATGACAACAACATGGCTTCATAGTAGAAGAGTCCGGGTGCTTAACTAGCCTGCCTGAAGTCCAGACCTTTCACCAATTGAAAATATTTGGCACATCATGAAACGATAAATACGACAAAAAAGACCCAGAACTGTTGAGCAGTTAGAATCCTATATCCGGCAAGAATGGGACAACATTCCTCTCCCAAAACTCGAGCAACTGGTCTCTTCAGTTCCCACACGATTACAGAGTGTTGCTAAAAGAAGACGGGATTCTACACCGTGGAAAAAAATGGCCCATTCCCAACTTTTTTGAGACATGTTGCTTTGATTGAATCCTTATTTTTTTTCTTAAAATGGTAAATTTTCTCAGTTTAAACGTTTAATATGGTTTCTATTTTCTATCTTGATTAAAACATGGATTTATAAGATTTGCAAATCCTTGCATTCTGATTTTATGTAGATTTTACACGGCTTCTTAACATTTTTGGAAATTGGGGTTGTGAATATTGGAAATCATGACACAATACAGATAAATAATTTGCTGTTTCAGTACCTTGTAAAATACAAATATTAGCGGTCTTTTAAAACATTACATGGAACAGCCTTGTATGGTCACCAGTAGGAACGGAATGTGTTTCTCTGACCGCACCTGGTCTCCCTGTATTGTTACAGGAATTATGACACATAAAAAGCTTTTTAAACTAAGAATTTCCAAGGGAACTTAAAAGGCTCTACCCATCATTACACTGTTTATGGAAGGTCACGTCCCCAAACAATCCTAATTGCTTACTCAGAAACGGAACCTATGAACAGCTGGTAGAGTTCTGAAAGACAATTAATCTCATGGTTATAACAAATTTGTTATAAAGAAAATTACACCGAATTTAATGAAAAATGTTTTTAAGGGATCAAAAAGATGTGAAACATCAACTGCTAATGTGTGTATATTCAGAGCACACTATTCCTTGTGCACCCAAAAAGTTCAATCTGCAGAAGTGATGACAGCAATTATAATTAGGTAGACAAATCTAGTGAATGTCCATGAGGGTTCTCAGCCGTCCAGGTCATGAGATATCTAGTGATAGTAAATCAAGCACGGTTTGACTTGATGATTGCTCTTGAAAATGTTTCACCACTGAAGCAGCGTCTTCAGTTTATTTGATAACTCCCCTAAATATATTAACCCCAGAAATAAAATGATCAAGAGGGAATATGATCACCGTTTTTCCTGTAAGTGCTGTAACAAATGTGGGATAGTCGTCTCCAGGAGCTGGCTCTAGCTTGCTTCAAGAAATGGCAGAAAGTGTTTGGAAATGCGCAACATATAAATAGTTTCTAGAATTACAAGAGTACAAAATACAAGAAATACCACCATAAAATGTGATCCAAGAAGTTATTCAATTGCCTTTAGGGCTCAGGAAGCATTTTTTTCCTAATGGAGCAAATTGAACCACAGTTTATATGTTTTTTTTCCTTGCTCTTGGTCAACTTTAGGTTTAGGGTTCGGAAGATAAAAAGTTATTTTGTGCTATGTATAATCCACATAACTCAAGGTACAATTGCAATTAAACAGGCCTCTGCACGTGTTCCAATCTGACAGATGGTCTTCTTTCAAACACTTACTTCTCTATCCTAAATCTGTACAAACCCAGCAACACTTTTAGATAGAAACTTCTGGGAAATGCACCAGCAAAGCAAACCCATGGCCCAGCACAAAAGCAGGGACTCCTCTGGTCAAGATCCAGCAGTATTCCTATAACCAAAGGACAGGGCACCCTCTTCTGATAACAGTGTTTCCAAAACCTATTACAAACTCAGATTCAAGCCATGTTAAAAAAATGTAGTTATGAAACAAGGAGTTGTATATTTGAAGGGATATAAGCATGCAGTTGAGATATATTTCCCATCCACATTTTGTATTTTGCAAAAATGCAGCCTTCAAACTGTTTGCTAATTGCATTTCCTTTTTAATTTGATGATAGAAACCCTAACAGCAAAAAGCCGACCTTGTCACCTCATGTGCATTCAGTGTGTTATTGAACGCACATGAGGTGAAAGGGGCCTTCTATCATGGCATTTATGATTTTTGTTATTGCATGTAATTTTATCTGCTTGTATACATGCACCATAATTTGCATTTTTGTATTGCATGTGAAGTTTGTAAAAAGTATCTATTTACCATTTATAACAATGGGCCTGCTTAAAGGAGAACTATGGGGTTCTATCTTTTTTTTATTAATGCATTCCTTAGGCTAAATAAGTAAATAATGTAATTTACTCTAATTAGCCAAAATGCACAGTAAGGCTGTAAAACCTTATTTAAGGTGGTGGGCGGGGCTAAGCGCCGCAATGAAAAGACATCCCGACGTATCTGACGGGATCCTTCCCACTGATGACTGACAGTGATTCTTGAGAGCTGCAGCGCGTCCACGAATATATGGACATGCGCAGCAGCTCTCTCCTTACCTGCACAGCAGCAGCTCTCAAGAATCACTGTCAGTCATCAGTGGGGAGGATCCCGTCAGATACGTCGGGATGTCTTTTCATTGCGGCGCTTAGCCCCGCCCACCACCTTAAATAAGGTTTTACAGCCTTACTGTGCATTTTGGCTAATTAGAGTAAATTACATTATTTACTTATTTAGCCTAAGGAATGCATTAATAAAAAAAAGATAGAACCCCATATTTCTCCTTTAAAGTAAATCTGTCACACACAAAAAAAATTCTGAAAAATGCAGCCTGCCAAAGAAGACTCTTAATATTTAACTCTCCAGCGGCGGTGAGTTCCCACTTAAGTGATACATAGGTGTCTCTTGCTGCACTCCTTGCCGGAGATGATAGACTGGAATACACAGGTGGGTGCTCGCAGTGACCATGGATGGTGCCGTGAGGGCATACATGCTTCAAAAGGATGTCACCAGCACACCATATTTAAAGCGGAATCAGCAAAAGTCCATTTATTGATGGAATACTGCCATTCAGGTACAAGCACTTTCGGGGCCACGCAAGGTCTCCTTCATCAGGCTCAGAATGATGAAGGGGACTCTGCGTGGCTCTGAAAGCGCTTGTACCTCAATATTCCATCAATAAATGGACTTTTGCTGATTCCACTTTAACTATGGTGTGCTGGTGACATTCTTTTGAAAAAAGTTCCCACTTAATGCTCCACAAGAATCTCTTAGGTGTGTTATTACCTTACAGTGAGGCTACCCCCGCAGTGCACGAGTTAACTGCTCGTTTTTGCCTAGGGTCAAATATAAAGAAGTTACCCGCATTTTCTCCAGGAAAGTCTTTTAGCTCTACTGTTACTCCTAATGGATCTATTCCAGAAAGACTGATGACACTTTAGTATAGACCCACTTTGAGTATTAAGGTCATTGCTATTATTTTAGGTTTCTTGAAAGATTACGGATGCATAATTTTGTAGAACTACTTTAGATAGGTAAGAGACTCACCAGGAGTCCAGTCCAATCCCAGAAACTCACGCACACCATGGTGCATGGTCATGTGCGAAAACACGCATCAGTGCAGAAACGCGCGTGCACGGGAGCGATCACTCACCACTGGTGTTTTGGTGTGCATACACCTCGCTTCTTCTCGTTTGATCTGGCACTTTGTGACTTCATCGTGTATGACCCTGACTCATGATCCTGACCTTGCTCCTGCCTGCTGCTCCGGTACCTCTGCTGCTCTGCCCTTCTGTGTATGATCTCAGCTACGGCTCTGACTCCGCCTCTAGCCATCCACCTTGTTCCTGTCTACCTTGCTGTCCAGTTTCTGCTCATCTGGCCACCCTCCGCATGATGCTTTCCAGCTCCAGCTTCCAGAGGTTCTCCAAGTCACCTGATCCCTGCAGACTCAACTGCTCCTTCCTCCACTTTGAGCATTATCCAGTTGCCAGCACACTCTTTGCCACTCTGTGTCCCCACATTCTCTATCTTCATCTCCAGAGGTGTGGGGCAAGAGGTGCACGGGTAGCACCTTGTCCACTCGATCTCTAGCCAGGTACATGACAAGATCCTTTAAAGATCTAGTTATAGCCAAGTACCACATAGTCTAATGAGATGGATATGTCTTTCCTCATCAAAATATCTTTCTCTAACACATACCTGCTTGAAGAAGGGCAGTGACTCTGGTACTGGATCTACTCGAGTTACTTCTAAAAATGAAAGTGCAACTCAACACAACTGTTTTGTTGTGGTTGTTTGTAAGTAGAGAGAGGGACTACAACACCTGTTAGGTTTTTATTGCTATCTGTATCTATGTCCGGGAGATTCACTTTGTTTGTACTGGCAAATGTTATCAGTGAAAGTGAAAAAAAAACAAAATGTTGGGTTGTCATGAAAACAGGAATAGTTGAAACATTGTGCAATGAGGACACCTGTTCTGGTGACCCTGCTGACCACCAGGGATTTGCCTATCTTTGGAGGGATTTCCTCTCACTTCCTAGTGTGGCTATCAGGTAGAAATTGAAGTGAATCTTGCCAATGGGATGGTAAAAAAAGACAGTGGTTATAACCCTCCCTTACTATATCCAAAACTAAAAAAGTGTTGAGGAAATGCTCAATAAAGTTTTACTTGGTTAGAAGAACATTACTTGGATACAGCATTGTGAAGAAAACATATAGAGAAAAAAAACAACTTCCTGTGTATCATAGATAAGCATGCACATAGAGGCTAACATTGTACTACAGTGCCATCTACAGCTCTAAAGACAAATTACATAAGTATATGGTGTTGCATTTCTGACAAGATACACTTTAAAGGGTAGTTGATGCAAAGTCACATGACCCATTCTATACATTGTCTTCCATCTCCTGAAGTCTGACAATTATTGGAACACACTTGAATGCCAAGGCCTGACTGCAGTAGTATGTGTTTTGTTTACTGACACACAGCTACAGCTAGAACAAAGAAAACCATTAGCCATAGCACCCCCAGATATTAGATTTCATTCTCATCTGCTTTTAGGAAAAAGGTTTGAAAATCTTATAATCTAATTCTAAATCCAGCTAGACTACAGAGGAGAAAACGACTATTAATGACTGTTAGTTATTACTAAGTGGCAGAGCGTGGCAGTGCTTGTGTTAAAAGTAATAAATAGATAATTTCACCTCGTCTGTGAGATTACCCCGATGGGAATGATTAAAGACCTTGATGCTTTAACTACAAACACTTGAAAAATAATTAGAATGATGAAACCAGCGATTCTTTTGCCTCATTCTGGATTTTTTTTTACTGTGAAAATGAGCAACCCTGTTATTTACTTATGCAAAACATGGTAAATGAAATCAGTGTTATGTAATATGTCTGATACACATATATGGGATTACTGGTGTATCAAGATTTAGGGGGCCCCAGGGAGAATAGGGACTCTTCTCAAATGCAAAATAGCACAAAGCAGGTAAACAGTAATCCATGACAACCTGCATATGTCAAGACTGACCCCAGCAACTTTGGCAGATGCCAGTGCTGTGTGAAATTAAATAACATTTTGAGCTGCATTTCTAAAATTTCCTATACTCATCAGCACCATCTAGGGTTGCTAGTACCATGTGAACGGCATCTTTTCGGCTGTATGCACGTTAGAGGTTTTATAAATGAAACCTTTTGGGTCAAAAAGAGCTCCTGTGGGCTGCTCAACTTTAACCCCTTCATGACTGAGGCCCTTTTTTCCATTTTTGCACCCATGTTATATTCCACATTTTAGGCCTGAAAATGACGTAAAACCCCCCAACATTATATATTTTCTGAATGCCAAGACCCTATAGAATAAAATGGTGGTAGTTGAAAATTATACAATAAAAGTAAGCACTAAAGACAGCACTGCTGAAATAAGCCATAAACAATTAATTCAGCACTATAACCATATAAATATTATAACTCCAATGAGCTTCGTTGTGGGTTGTTATGTTTTATATGCCCAGAATATTTTATAATGCTAGTTTGTATGAAAAAAAAGCTCTTTAGGTTCTGTATAAGGTACATAGGTGTGCACGAATCCCTCCAAGTGCAACACTGAAACTGCAACAGCTGGCGCCGTGTTTTTAGACACTGGGTTGGTGTAGAGATCGCAAAGATCTCTCAGTGCCCATCTAACTGATACAGAGCGTAGCAGCACTTGCCACTTACATTCCACACATCCAGGTACAGTCCTGGGTGCCCGGGAATCTGCGAGGGAGCGTGGCTGCGGCTTCCCATCCAAACAGAAGTCCGGGCAGGAGGTCACATGATCATTTGCCAGGCACCCTGCTTCATTACTGCACCCCTGCTGGAAGAGGTACGGGACAGTTCATGTGATGGGAATCCAGGATGCCTCAGGTCTGTATATGTATGTGTATATAGATATATATATATATTTATATATATATATATCCGTGTGTGTTTGTACTTTTGTGTGCACACCCTAAGGCAATAGGCTGTGTTAGTAGCTAAATCTGACTTCAGCCTCTTGTAGTATCCTGTACAATAAAAATGGGAGTGGGAGGGGAGCACTAGGGGCCAATCAGTTGTGTAACAAGCACATATGCTAGCAAAAATAATATAAATGATAAATTAGCAGACATGTGCTATTCGTTTCGTTCTGAATCGAAATTCGGACGAAATTTTGTAAATTTTAAAAATTGCTGTTGCCTAGAGTTCACCTTTAAAAGAGAACTATGGGGTAAGTGTTTTTCCCCATAGTTCACTTTAGGGTCAAGGGAGGAGGTTAGTATATGTCGTCCCGTGACCCTAAGGCCCCGTTCACACCTTTCCGTTTTGTCGGGCGCTCAACGCTCTATGAACGCTCTACAAAACGTACAACCATGAAAATCCCATTGTTTTCTATGGGTATGGTTCACACCTTTCCGTATTTCCGCCCGTCTGAACGCCCTACAAAACGGCTGACGCCCAAACAAGTACATGTACTTCTTTGGGCCGTTTTGGAGGGCGTTTTCCATTGGGATACAGCCAAGTAGCCTTCGGAATCGCGCGACGGTCGTGCAATTTTTTTAACCGCGAATCGCGATAAAAAACCGCGTGACGGTCGCGCGGCAGACGTGCATACGTAAAACGCCTAGGTGTGAACCCAGCCTAAAGTGAACTATGGGGAAAAACACTTACCAGCGGTATACTGAGAGCGCCGCAGCCGGGACGTATCACAACAATACTGTCGAGATCCACCCAGCTGCATGAGTGGCAGCTGACTCTGCCTATCTAGTGGCAGAGCCAGGTGTGCCCGCCCCCTCCCGGTTCATTCCTCCACTCATCGATGGAGGATCAGAGAGGGGAGGGGGAATCCCTGTGGGGAGCAGTGGCTGACAGTCACCGCTCACTGCAGGGAGATGATCGGGAAGTGAGTGGATCGCCTGCATGTTTCTGCTCACTTCCCGATCGATAGAGCCAACGTGTGACAGCTTCTTTGTCACAGGTCAGCTCTAACTATGAGGTTGAGTGGAAATCACTCACCTAATAATTCTGCCTTTAATAAAATATATACCTACAAAAATTAAAGGCTAAGTGCACTATGCAAAATTTAGAAGGCTTGACATAGATTTTTAATTGCTTTAACGCGTAACTTGTGATGATTGGAACTTCCGGTTCCGGCGCCGGATGGACTAGACGGTGTATACAGGAGCTCCGTCCCCGCCACATCCAGACCGCAACTCCCGCACCTGAAACAGGGACATACCGAGCGCCCCATTAGGCTGCCGATCCCCACTGGTCATGGACAAGTTCGTGGCTCGATCGCAGCTGGTCCGCCGCAACCTCTCTGCTCCGTCCAGCCCAGCGACCACGCAGCACGAGGCCGCGGCCATGGAGGACACAGACGCCGATGACGTCACACCGCTGGGTGAGTCGACTGCTATATCTCCCCAAGCCCCCCTGGACTACCAGCAACTGGCAGCTAACGTTGCATCACATTTAAAAGTGGGCATCAGCTCCATCATTGTGGACACTTTAAAATTGCACATGGGACCTATAACGGCAGCCCTGGAGGCACAAGCATCTAGGATGCAGGCCCTAGAGTCACGTGTCAGTGACATGGAGGATCAGGCCTCAGGTACAGCCAGAAAACGTTGCAATATCTACAGGAAAAGGTTGACGACCTTGAAAACAGATCACGTAGAAATAATATTAGGATCATAGGGATCCCTGAATTTATTCTGCCTACTGATCTCCAGCGCTTCTGTTCCTCTGCGGTACCACAAGCTATGGGCATCACATCCACTTGCGCAGTGGAAAGGGCACACAGAATAGGCCCCCCCAAAGACCAGGATAGGCCCAGGCCGGTCATTGTCAGATACCTTGACTACTCAGATAAACACCACATCCTGCAAACCTACAGGAGGCAGCGCCAGTTGATAGTGGACGGTCAAAAACTGCTACTCTTTGCGGACTACTCCGCGGAACTGTCTAAACAACGTCGCTCCTTCCACGAGGTCTGCCAGTCCCTGGTGCATAAGCATATCAAGTTTATACTGGCATATCCAGCTGTGTTACGCATATCCGACCCCGATGGTAACCAACACCGCTTTACCTCTGCGGCTCAAGCCCAAGGCTACATAGACCGCCATCTATCTAACTACAATGCTCGAGTGGAATGCCCACTCAAGAGCACGCCATGAAAGAAGAAGGCCTGAATGTGTGGCATCACAGTCCTTCTACTCGCCATGAGGGGTTTAGCGCAAGAAGCGCTCACAATACACAATATGCTCGCAAGATTTTATGGATGACGGGAGTTCATAGGTCAATGACAGATCGGTTTCGTTTAGTTCTCTGTTACGCTTTTTTCACATCTATGTTACGAGACTCTTTTTTACACTAAGTGGCGGGGCGCGGCACCCGGATGTTGTCGACCCCATGTTTATCGTGGCTATACGAGGGGTTCACATTCCCTCCACCGCAGATGGCCAGGCCATCATACACCACCATCCGGAAAAAAGGAAGTCCTGGACAGGTTTCTTTTCCTACTCGCCTGTCTGCATATATGTCATGTTTATGATATTGACTGTTCTTGTTCTTGCTCTGCTAGTTGAGAGCGGATGCACCTACCATGCCGTGGGGACAATGACATATCTCATCATCATTATTCTCCAGACCGCAGTGACACGTGGGTCACCCCTCATCTCACCGGGCACAGTGGGCCCTCTGATTCGGAGACGTTCCTGGAGCACTGGGACACAGGTAACGACTCACCTTACTATATTATTGGTCTACCATTCTATCATCACATCGACTGTTATGGGAACCGCCCTAAAATTATCATCATGGAATGTCAAGGGACTTAGGACACCACAAAAACGAAGGCAAGTGCTACGTCACCTTCAAAAACACAAAGTGGACATTGTGTTATTACAAGAAACCCATCTTCTCCAGGATGGTATATCTCGCCTTAAGCAATCGTGGGTGGGTACAGCAGTGGGGGCCCCCTCTAAGGGCCGCTCTGCGGGGACAGTCATACTTATAAACAAACACTTACATCACACTCTCCTATCCCAACAACACGACACGGTGGGGGGAAGGTGGTCCCGTGTATCTATCCAAGTGGGGATGGCTATATTTGAGATATGGAATGTTTATGGGCCTAATGCTGATAACAGAACTTTCTTCAATGACTTATTATCTCGGCAAGCGCCCTCAGCCCCCGATACATTTGTCATTCTTGGGGGTGACTACAATGCAGTACCGTCCACCTTGGAAGATCGCTCCTGGACCATTGTGCTGCCTCACCTTGTATCAACAGACCAGGAGGGTTTTGTGTCTGGTCATTCAGCAGTACTGAATGTGAGAAAAATACTTACTGCACTGGGGGGGTATAAGGTTGTCGGGGTCCTCTCCTGGTCCAATGGCACTATTGGCCTTGGACACGGAGAAGGCCTATGACAACGTTAATTGGTTATGGCTCTCGAAAGTTATGGAATGTTTTGGATTCACGGGGCTGTTTTTGAAATACGTATCAACCATGTATAGCGGCCCCTCAGCGCCGATATATACCTCCTCGGCCCTTTCCGCATCCTTCCGCCTGTACAAAGGAACCCGCCAGGGCTGTCCTCTTTCCCCCTTATTATTTAATCTGGCTATAGAACCCCTGTCCCGATCCTTGGCTACCCCCCATATCTTTACTGGCTATCAATCTGGCCCATACGACACTAAACTAGCACTATTTGCGGATGATATCCTCTTGCTCCTCTCTGACCCACTGACCCAAATCTCAAACATCCTTGCCCACATCACACACTATGGCTCGTTTTCTGGCCTTAGAATTAATATCAATAAAAGCGAACTGCTCCCCCTCACCTCAGATAAAAAGTTTGTAGCTACCCTTTCCCGCACGTACCCCACTCTACTAATACAGCCACGCTGCATCACTTATCTGGGAGTCTCCATTCCCCGCTCAGCCAGGGATTTGTATGCATTAAACTACAAACCAATCATATCTAAAATTGTTCAAGAACTACGTGTGTGGAGGGACTACCCTATTTCCCTCCTGGGCAGATGTCACCTTATAAAAATGGTTAGTTTTGCTAGATTACTTTACCCCCTCCAGACTATACCCCTTTTGCTGAAACATAAGGATATCCAAACCCTTCAAAGTGCCTTCTTGGGTTTTCTCTGGAGGGGAAAAAGGGCGACAATAGCCTTCAAAAAACTCAAACAACCTGTGGGTCAGATGGGTGCTAATTTACCAAACATCAGGGTGTATAATCTAGCCATTTTGTTCTGCCATATACGGGATTGGATACATGACACTACTTTTTTTACCAATACCCCCCTGGAGTCCCATCTGATGAAACACTGGTCACTGGCAGGAATCCTGAACTCACCACTGAGACTCCTCCCCAAACACATTAGGGACAACGTCCTCTTAAGGGACACCGTGATTGCATGGAGAGAGATCAGGAAAATCTACAGTATATCTATGGTGATCTCCCCATTGATGCCCATCAGATCTTCACCGGGATTTGCCCCAGGTAGTACTTCTCAGGCATTCCGTACATGGGAAGCTAAGGGTATCAAGGTCATAGCGGATGTATTCACCCCCCAGGGGCACCTCAAGACCTTTCAGGACCTCCGCACCCAATACCAGATCCCAACCACCCATGGTTACCCATACCTACAACTGAGTCATTTTATATCCAGCCATCTTTCTCTGCCTTGGCGAGAAATGATTAGCCCACCGCTTGACCCCTTGCTCTCATCTCCCCAGGTCAAGATGCCTTTGTCCCTTATCGCCCGCCAGATAGTGACTTCTATTCTTGAATCCTCCTCATCTGTTCCATCTCATATTAGGCGTTGGGCGGAATATCTGAATATGTCCACAGAGGACACGCACTCAATGGTGACACAAGGTTGGCAACAGATCAGGAAAGCTGTTATTAACGAAGCCTGGTGTGAGATATACTTTAAAACTGTCCATAGAGCATATCATGCCTTTAATATTCCGGCTAAGAACTCCCTCTCCAAATGGTTATTGGCCTGCCCGAAATGTCTCCTCCCCCTACCTGACCTCCCACATCTACTCTGGTCATGCCCACACATCCAAACCTTTTGGTCCACAATATTAAACTTCATGAACTCCCACTCCTGCAAGCCGAGAATGCTGTCCCCTGCCTTCTACCTACTACACACCCCACCCTTATGCGCAGGGGCTGATCCCTCTCACCCGACCCGCTGGGAGCACCTTTGTCTCCTGACAGCAAAAAAAGCGATTTTGTGCAACTGGATCGTACCTGAACCCCCTTCTATGGTCACCTTTCGCCCCCTGCTCAACCGACTGTTACTGTTAGACAAACTAGATACAAAATTTAACCAAGCACGCACTGAAACCTTCTTCGATACGTGGACGTCGTATGTTGCGGCGGACTATTTACTGCAGCAGCTGCAGGATTTGATGTCCATCTTTCGATTTTCTACTTTGTATCTAGAGGCCCAACTGACCGGCTCCCTGGGTCCACTGCATGTCCTCAATCCCTGACACTCCCAGACTCATTCTATGCAGTCTCTGCATAAGGTACGTACAAAGCCTAGGCCCTACTGTTATACCCACGAGCTCCCACGTTATGGAGATACGGTCCCCTACCCAGAGTCCTGACCCTCACGGCACTAAGGTTCACTAATGGTAGCTATTTCAGCTGGGATGCCTACAATACGGATTCACTCTGAAGTGTTCTATCAGATGTTGATCTGGGTTACCTTTAGTATTGTTCACATGCAATTGTATTACTTTTTTGGATCGCAGTCTGCGTACTGATACTTGATCCATGATTTATGTTACTTTACATTTTCTCTGTATTGCTTCTTTATATTCTTTCAATAAAAATTAACATGCTAAAAAAACAAAAAAAAACTTGTGATGATTGGATGATGGGTGAAAAAATGGCAGGATTTGCCGCCTCCAATCACAGGTCACTTTGCATTGTGGAAATTAATAATACAACTTCTATTATTGGAGGAAACTGGAAGAAGGGGTGGGTGAGTGGCGCAACTTTTGCAGACTCGATAACACTGGCAGCAGCAGTACCGAAAGATCAGTGCTGTAGGGGGTATCCAGTGGCACTCATTCTACAATAAGCAGCAGCCGGCAGGACATTGACACACCTCATTGGAGGTAAGTGATGAAAATATAATCAAACTTTTGATTCAATGTACTGCATAAGGTTGTTATATATATATATGCAGTGCATATCTGTTTCTCCTGTCTACATAACATCATTGCTTTACAAAAAAAACATTTACTCAAAAGTGTACCCATGATTCAGGATTTTCAAAAGAGCAAGCACAGCAGAAGCTGATCATTGTTGTGATACGTGGGGGTGTGTTGCACTAGGTCTAAGTGTATCAAAAGACTATTTTTCAAGCACACCAACTTCCAAACACCTACACCACTACCTTAGCCCCCAAAACACCTTGGCTATTCAGTGGTCTAGGTTAGTGATCATAAACATATGTATATATACTACTCTTTTGATAGGGCATGGAGAAGCTGATCATGTTTAGCTTCCTTCTTTCTAATTGAAACTTCAAACCGGGAGGGTGGATAATTCATTCCACTGTCTCGTTTAGTTGTATGTGTAAATTTCAGCTTGAGATACTGAGCTCTGTAGCCAGCTGAATTCCCTCCCAGAGACACCATCAAAGCCTGCCAAATCTTGGTACAATTGATTATATAAAACATAAATTATAGGTTGTATTTTCTAATTTTAGCACGGTGTTTACCAGTTTACATTTACAGTTCTCCTACTAATATAACTTGTTGCCCATAGTTACTAAGTAAAAATAGACTTCCAAGAACATCAAACAATGCACAATTTTACTAATACATTTCGTATTCATTCCTTACATTACACTTTACTTTGAAGGTCAACATTTCCTCTTTCCAAAGCCGTGTATCTATTGAAATGCCGTGTGTGGGTAAGCCTGTTAACATCTTCTGCATTATTATTGGCAGTAAGTACATGAAATAATGTGATTCCCAGAAAAACACCATCAGTAAATATTATTGGTTTCTAAGCAATGTGTTTGAAAATGATTAGAAGAATGTTCCTTGTGTTAATACTGAAGAACAATCATGTCAAAATAATACATCATTAAAAAAAAATATGTTGAGTTGTCAGAGGTGAGATTCTCCCAGAATGCTCTGCAGCTATTGCAGCATTTGTGACCTGTTGTCAGTGCCTGAGGCATGTTTTGTTTTGCTGTTAAAGTAAGCTGAAGGTGCTGCCCTTAGCCACCAATTAGGACCCATCTATAATTTTTCTCTAGCCAGGCCTGGATTTGCAGAAGGGACGAAAGACTGTAGCCCCGGGCAACAAAATTCTGTCCTTTGCTGAGATGGCATCCTGTCCTTTCTTACACTATCCTATTGCAATTCTTTCTTATATGCATCTTCTGGAAACGAAAAGAAAAATACTAAGACATCATTGTCTCACCTCATACACCAATGTCCGTTTAATGAGATGAACTGTACAGGACTGTGCTCACACACAGAACAATAGTCACAGAGAAAGGCAAAATAAAAGGGAAACATTACTGAAATAGTCCCTCATTTCTAGTGCAGGTTAGAAAATGAAAACGAATATCTGCCTAGGTACCATGAGTAAGGGCATATATTTCCTTTCCAGCATGTAAACAGATTATATAAATCAGACTCATGACTCACCTATGCAACTACAATCACCTTAACTCTTTAATATAAAGGTAGAGATAACCAGACATCGGTAAGGTGCTTAATAAACTCTTAAAGGGATATTCACAAAAGGGAGAAGAGTTTGGAGAAGGCAGGAGAAGTGAACAATCTAGGACAACATAGCTGATTTGGAAAAATTATCCCATTCAGCTCACTTTCCAGTTTAGCTATGTAGTCCTAGATTGTTCACTTCTCCTGCCTTCTTCAAACTCTTCACCCTTTTGTGAATAACCCTGTTAGTGTTCCCTTAGTGAACTATAAGGTGATATAATAATATAAGGAATAACTTTTAGAGTTTGGGCATGCAGACTGGTGTGATCGGTGGTTTAGCTGAGGGCAATGACCAGCAACTCACTCAATCATCCCCAACAATCAACCTCCAGGTTCATGACCAGCATCTATAAAATGAATACCATCCATAACTTGCATAA
>NW_017307124.1:163945-180439 GCF_000935625.1 Nanorana parkeri
ATGGGATCTATTTATAAATTATTCACAGAGCCATTCTCCCGTTAGATCTCTGAGAAGGTAATTATGTGCTAACAGAGGTTAAAAACAAACAATCTTTGTATATTTTCTTTTCAGATCAAATGTAATATAATTGAATACCTCATTATGGACACTAGATGGAGCAGAGACTTATTTCCTATGCTGTCCACTCCATCTAGTAGTCATAATGTCATATTACATTATGTTACATTTGACCTGAAATGGATATACACAAAGAACGTTCATTTTTGCCTCTATTAGCACAGAATGAACATTCTCTGCGATCTGAGGGTTAAATGACTCTATGAATCATTTATAAATAGACCCCTAAGTGTGTTCTTACATATTGAAAGAAGATGTGTATTCAGGGCTGGGTTTACTTTCTCTGCTGCCCCAAGGCCAGGTTCCTCAATGCACCCCTCTACCCGCCAAACCCCTACTCCCCATGGAGAATGGCAGATCTGCACGCTACATACAATGTCGCCGAGATCACTTGTACAAAACAAGCTGTAGCTTACCCGCTGTACATTTAGCTCTGCTTGCCCAAAGCAGGGCTAAATGTAGAACATAACTACCCACCCCGCCATCGGGAGATAGGAATTCCACACCCCTGCTGCCCCTCTACTCCCTGTTGCCCCGAAGCCGGGTGGCCTTGTGGGAAATCCGGTCCTGTGTGTAGTGGCATTAAAATATTCTGACATTGGAGTAGGTGACATCTTTTGCACTGTGACAGTGCCGTCTGATCTACTGTCATTATGCTGTGTTGCAGAACTTGTGTATTTCTGTAGTTCAAGGAACTGTACTTTTGCTAGTAGTAAACAATAGCTGTGTAGAATCCATTCTAGTTATTTGCTGTCAGATACATTACACATTGTGGTTTCATCACTGGGCTATTCACTAAATATTTCCTCTTTAGAGGAAGAAAAGCCTTAATAAGCAGGTTCAATACAATCTTGGGAACAGCAGACTCTAGTTTGCAAATCCCAGACTCTGTTACTCAGAAGTGAATACATACTGTTAGTGTATGCACCTTTAGTCGGGAGGCATTTAGCTAATCAATAACTAACAGCTTTCAGAACAGCTTCTGGGGGTTATTACAACCCTCTTTCAGAAATGCTAGTTGTCTGGCAGTCATGTTAGTCCTCTGACTTTAAACCCCTTGAGTCTCTGACCCAGATCAAGCATGCATCCGGTCAATGCAGAGTAATGTCCGAACTAATGTGCATGCTTGTTCCAGGTCAGTGACGCAGAAAGTATTGAACAGTGAACACACAGGATCTTCATGCCAGGAAATCACCATTTTCAGAAGGTTCCCTAGGTACTGGATGCCTTTACCTTTAAGTCTGTCAACTTTCTGTCCATCCTGCCTTAGAGAAGGTGCTTTGTAACTCTATATAAAAGCTCAACGTCTCTGGCTTCTTATATTAGCTGCTCACATCATGATGTCATGACACCTTTGTCAACCAATGCAAAGCATTTATGTATTCCAGAAAGCAACATGAGCACTGAAAGAAGGACCCTTTCCTATTATAGCCCAGAAGAAGAAATAATTGGGACCAGACATATCATGCAATTAAAGTTTCAAGTAAGATAACTGGTCTTTTTGTTTAGTTTTTCTTTTAAATAACACCCATAAGGAGGTAGCGGGTGGTTTGCCTTTTTGGTAGGCCTGGAGAACAGCTGTAATCTTTTTTTTTTTTACTTTGAAAATTAGTGAATTGTTTTTTTTTTTGTACATGACATTTGTGACGTTAGGTAATGTATGATATATTAACCATTTAAGGATTTTAAACATGGGAAATACATCCTAAGAAACTTCAAGAAAGTCTATAGTACTAATCTCCACAATCAGCTGGGAATTGTTGTGTATTACATAGCAGGAGTGGCTTGCAATTGGCACTTGCAGATAGTGTGCAAGTGTCACTGACTAATACAGTTTTATTTCTATTTTTTTACCATCAATGTTTTTTTTACTTTTCATTTGCTTCTTTTGTTATTTTTCACTTTTCTATAAAAAAAAATAAAAAAAACGTTGTAAAAGAAAAAATCAACCTTAATCACATCATATCAGTGTCATTTTAAAAGGGACACATTATAAAATAAAAAAACAAATTATAGCGTATAAAACATTTCTTTTTGTACATACTTTTTCTAAAGATTACATAAAAATGAAATTGTTTTGACAATATTGTCAAAAGAAAGCCTAGTTTGCTCACAAACAACAATGTATTTATTACTTTGTTATCTTAAAGGATAATTAAAGCCTCAGCTTTTTTTGCATATATCTACTGCTACTAAGCAGTAGATATATGCAAAACGTGTTAAAAAAACCCAAACGCTTTTAAAAGGGTTAATACTTACCCATGTCTTCCCCGCGCGCTCCAGTCCGAAAATGTGAAAATTCTCGGGCGGCCGCTAAGCATCTTGGGGCGGGCGCATGCGCAGATCACATTTTCGGCAGGGACGCGAGGAGAGACACAAGGTAAGTCTATGAACGTGTGTACCCGCATGCAGACACCGTGGGACAGGAAGTGCCAGCAAGCCCAGAGGAGTCAGCGGTGGATCGGAGACCCGCCGCATCGCTGGAGGGACAGATGACAAGGACAAGAAAGAAGAAGATCGGATTAAGAAACATCATTAAAGGTAAGTGCTGACACTAACATTGGGGGGAGGGAAAAACATTTTTGCCTTTAATGTCACTTTAAGTAATGACAAGGTTGTCGCAGAATAAACAGGCCCATAGAGGAAATGTAAAAATTGTTCTGGTTCATCAGGGGTATAAAGGCATGAAAGCTAGAGTGGTTAAGGTGTTCGATTTTATGTTTAGAATCATGGGGGCCGTCAGCATTCTTTTTTAGTCAGCCTTGTTTTGTTGCTTACTTACCATATTTGAGAGGCTTGAGAGGTTCTTTGCTTGTTATGTATTTTATTTCCTTGATGGAATAAAAGATGTGTTCAAAATTCAAAATTTGTATTTTACCTCATGGTCAAAAATATGCAACAATTAAATCACAAACATTTTTCAGAGTCTACTTATTCATAATATATGTTTGAATTGTTCTTTCTGTTAAAATGGTAAGGCACAATAAACTATTAACGTGATTCTGTCCACATAGGTTTATGTTTTTGGAGGGGGCTGGAATGGGACTGGCCATCCACGTTGGTGGGCTGGACCATACAGTCCGCTGCATGGTATTATTTCCCTCCTGTTATAAAAATATAAAATGCCTTAGAGGATGGGATGAAGAGAGCTTCATTAACACCCGACATGGCGGAAAGTATGAATATTGTTGACTAAATATGCTTTAGAAATAACTTCAATGCTTCCACCGGTTTTTATTTCTGTTTTGTTTTCAGCTATTTACTGTCATGACTTTACGGTCGGGTTTCTAGATTGGAAATGTTCTGAGGTCTTGTGGCCCATATATTATGATTGTACTCTCTGTTTCTCACCTCTCTGTTTATAAATAAAGAATTAAACAAAAAAACAAAAAAAAACAAAAACTATTAACGTGACTCATAATAAAACCTAAAGAACGTCATCTGTCTGAAAAGTAGTAAATGCTCCAAGTTTTTTTTCTAAATAATACATGCCCATCAACCAGGGACACATTCCAGAGTACATAACTTAGTTCCTGTGCTCAAGCACAATTTTTACTGGAGCTGTACATCTATCAGTCTGGATAAGGGGGAGCAGAGGAGTGGCTTCAGGGGTATGTATTTTTGTTGGCATATAGAGCATAGGAACATTTGCCTCTAGTCCTGGCCAGGAGAGTACACTCAAGGGGGAATAAATAGGACCCTGCAAAGGAAAGAAGCCATCCTGAAACATGCCCATTATATACACAGCAGGGAGGAGGATCAACACATCAAAGGTGAAGGTGTGATGGTAAGGGGATCTGCCACTGCTGACCTCTTGGAAATGCTAGTTCCGTGGCTGCTAATCTAAACCACCAATATGCGTACTTCATGAGTCACTGATTCAGAATAAATATGCGTGTCAGAAAAAAAGTCAAACAGTCCTCCTCTCCATACTAGTTCTAGGATAATGCCTCATAGTATGACAGGCAGGCAGGCTAGGGAGGCAGCGGAGAAGCAGAGCTCAGCAATGGCAGTCTTCTTGCTCTTCTTATAAGAGCATAGCTTTAACACTTATTAAATGTGTAATATTCTGTTTGGCCACTAGATGTCAGAGACAAATATATAACAGCGCCTTAGGTATAGATAAATGTATTTGTAAAAACTGACGAGAAGAAAGTCCTCACAAAAGAGGAGTGAGCCTTTTGCAATGTTTTATTTTTTCAAAGTTTGTTTTGCTCGAATGACACAGATGCCAGCCTGAGCCTCCAGCCTCCAGGCCCACATAGGTGGAATGGCCACATAGTCTGTGGCCTAGGGCAACAAAGTCTTGAGGAGCCTCCAGGGTGTCCCTAATGTCAATATTTTATTATATTTCAGTCCTCTCTGAAACTTAAAACAAAATATATTTCCCTCCTGTGTATTGCACACTTATTTTTCTTGCAGCAAACATTCTAACCGCACAAATTTGTAGGCAGTGTAAAGCATGGCCCAAGGGAGCATTGCTGAAACCCCTCCAACGTGGTATGAGGTATCAGTGCAGCTTCTTGCATCAGCTACAAAATGTTTAATGGTGGTAGCAACATTAGCGATAAACTGTTTAAAATTAACTCCGTTACAAAAACTAGAGGCCATCACCTAAAATTGATGGAAAAAAAATTCCAGCACAAGGGGCGAAGGGGGTTCTTCACAGTAAGATCAGGCGGTGATTTCAGCAAATAATGTGGAATTGTTCAAGAAACTTTTGGACGATTTCTTAAGGGACCGTAATATACAGGGGTACGGGTACTCCTAGAATGAGATCCTAATAGGTTGGACTTGATGGACTAATGTCTTTATTCAACCTCAAATACTATGTAACTATGTAACTATGTAGCTAGGACAAACCTGGGGCTTAAAGGGAAGGTGAGAACAGAAGTCTGTCATATTATTTTAAAGAGGAAGTCTGGCTTTTGCATGACAAATGCGTGGCAAAATCTTAAAAAAAACACTAGAAAACACCAATGTCATGTGTTTACAGTAATTCCCATTGAAGTCTGTGGGGTCCAAAATGCAGAAATCTGCAGGTGTTTTACTACAGACGACAGGGCGCTCAGAGTTTAAAACAGGTCAGGTGCCATTGAAAACAATGGAAATCCTCTGCTTGAGATTTGCAAGCAATGCTTAACCCTCTCAACTACAAAATGCCTAGGTGTGAACAGAGACTAAGGGTGCACGCTTAGTCTTTGTTCACACCTAGGCATTTTGTAGTTGAGAGGGTTAAGCATTGCAAATCTCAAGCAGAGGATTTCCATTGTTTTCAATGGCACCTGACCTGTTTTTTTAGGGCCGGAGGGCGTTGCTACGGCGCCATTCACATGAATGGCCCGCCACGCCCCCTCCTACCCCACTAAAAAGTGAGCCGGCCGCAATGCGAGGCAGTGCGTTCCGGCCAAAATGGGGCCGGAACGCACTGCATCTAGTGTGACTGAGCCCTAAAATGTAAAAATACATAAATGTAAAAATGCAAAAGAAAAGACATTCGGTTTTCCCACTGTAATCAATACCGAAGCCTAATCCTAGACAGGGGTCTGATATGGATTTCCAGGGGGGTCCCAGCGCACAAGAACAAAACAAAAAAACAAAACAATGTGGAGTTTCCCCTTCAAATCAGAGCCACCCCCCCCCAATACATCAGAAGCCCCAATTCCTTTACATCAGGAGCCCCCTGGGTTGAGAAAGGCTGGTCTAGAGGAAGGTGTGCTTGAAAGGGATCTTTTTGCTGAAGAGTATTGCAGAGGAGCTGGGCAGAAGCTGCCATATGGACATTGCAAAAAGCATTCCTTGCCCACAGTTCAAGGTATCTTTTACTGCTATCAGAGGGTCAGGAACCAGATATAGTAGAGACAGATCCACTATAATAGAGACTGAGTCTGCTCTTACAGGGTCATACATCTGTCTGGCTACTCTTTTAGGCTAACATTTACCAAAAGGCTGCTCTTAAGGCCCTCCAACTATTTTGAAATGCATGTCCTATTTTGGGGCTTTTTGGGTATCCTTCACCTCTAAACCCTTTCTCCTGAATTGAGTTCAGCAATAAAATATAAAATGACTAAAGTGACCTGCAACTACCTTTTTATCCTGCCCCATCATACATCAAGGGTCAGGCCCTGAGACTGAAATGTTAGACTGCCACACTACTTAGGGGGTCATACTGCACCACCCCAAGAGGAGGAATGCTAAAATAAAAAGTAAGCTAGAAGAGAATTATTGGCTTTATGCATGAAAAATTACAACTGAATACTCTATATGGATGGGTGGATGGATGGATATGTGAAAACCAATTCTGCTCTGCATGTACTTTTTTTTTTTTAAATTGACCTTTTGCTCTTTGTTATAGTGCTATTTCTATTATTTATTGTTTGTAGCACCGTCATCTCCCATCATACTTTACAACAAATATAACAATAAAGAGTAGTACACGTACTACAACAAATACAATGGTCCAGCGGCTAGTAGTTCATACCGGTGTTTACATTAAAACATAGAAATAAGATAAAAACAATAGCAGAGAGGCTCCTGTCCATTTTTGTTTAGAATCTTGAGGGGTAATGGAACTATTCCAGTATGTTTGCAATCACATTTGTTTTGTTTTTAGCATTATTTTGAAGGTATTTTCCGATTGTTTTCCTCTTATGTTGCATTTATATGCTGCTCTGTGAACCTTTTTCATGCGCTTTATTTTGTGCATTAAGGCAGCAGAGTTCCTGGCCTCCGGCAAAATGATTGCAAGGTAAGATGTGTATATAGATTACAATTACTGCTGACATCCAAACAACATTAACAAAGACTCTATTGGATTTTTACAAGTAATCAAAGGTCATATTATTAAAAGCACACAAAACATCATGAGTATAGCAATAAATCACTTCCAAACGCTCAAAACATCATTTTTGTAAAAAAAAAAAAAGCCACCTTGAATAAATTCACGGTGCACTTTATGCTCAGCTCTCAGTTACAATGATGCCATGTTGGTGCCTTCAAATATGAGGCCTGCAATGATTTTTTTTTTAAATGTTTGTAATATTTTATTTCTTTTATGGATTTACCTTTATTACTTTTTTAACGCTTTTAAATTTTTAATACCTGCAGACAATATTAGGACCTATTTTTAACAAATAAATGCAAAAAAAAAAAAAGTGGTGCTGAGCAGAGTAGATTTCAGCACACACCTGATGTTTCGTGACTGGCCATATTACTGCTGTCCCATTTTCCATTTGTATCCTGAGATGTGTATTCAGTAAAGCAGTGAAAAGGCCAATCCATGACTAGCTTGAAACCGTGTCTTAAAGCTTAACTCCAGCCAGACAGCTGGATACACAGTTTAAGCACATATACAAAAGTTTTACCTGCTAGGACATTTGAGATTTCTGCACTGTGGGCGGGTGACACCATTTTCAGCTATGCCATACAGCAGAGTCACCTCCCTATCTCCAACCTGCTGATTGGGCCATAAAGATTCAAAGGAAAGCGCGCCAACATGACCAAACCCATGCATACAAAATATTCTACACCTTAGATATGCTTTACTCTTCTGATTTAAATAATAAACGTTCATGGTTTGGGGTAAAAAACATTTTTTCTAGGAGTATTAAGTCTTTCGGCTTATTCATACCATGTCCATTGAGTTGTAGACCAATGTAGGCTTAATGCAAGCGTAATGCTTCGTTGTGGTGCGCTGTAGTGCTCAACATGTTTGCTTTCTTATGCAGCGCATGGAACAGCACTCCTCACTTGCAGGCACTCTAACTTCATCATGTACAATGCAGGACCAGCGGTCCTGCATTGTAAGTGAGGACGCCAAGTGCCCGTCCACAAGCTGGATCATTGGAGAGAAGAAGAGAGTGCCCATTGCTGGGGGAGCGAGGGACAAGGTAAGGAAATTGCTTTTTAATGGTACCCTAGACAAAAATTTGCATTAAAGTAATCAGCTCAGCTTTAAAGTGACCCTAAACACATGACTTACAACTTTAAAATGCATTCAAGTACCTTAACTTTTTACTTATATGTGTATTAGTCCATTGTAGATCCTCAAATCATCTCTGAATTGGTGCTGACACTGTCCTTCCTTCTGGAGGGTGGCTACTTTTGTTCCCAATGGTTCCTGTGTGTGTTGTAAAGTAGCCACCGCTCCAAGCTCATTCCTGTGATGGACTACAATCTGAATACAAATTAGGAAAACAAACATGAGATTGTAGTCCATCACGGGAGCGAGCTTGGAGCGGTGACTACTTTACAACACACACAGGGACCATGGGGAACAAAAGTAGCCACCCTCCAGAAGGAAGTACAGTGTCATCACCAATTCAGAGATGATTTTAGGATCTACAGCCGAGCAATACACAAATAAAGTACAGTTTTGTTATTAGGTAATGTACTTGAATGCATTTTTAAGATTTAACTCCTAAGTTTAGTGTCACTTTAAGTAATCAGTTCAGATTTAAGAAGCTCCATCTATAAAAAAAAACTGTATTAAAATAGAAATCTGAAGTGCTATAAATATCTCCAAATCTCCATACACGTAATTGTTAATTGTTTACATTTAAACTTATACCTATGGCTGCTGCAGACAGGCCAGTCAACTTTATGACCAAATGTTGTCAGAAGGAGTATGTTCGTGGATGTTGCGACATAATGTATTTAATAGAGTAATAGTACTATAGGCACTTCTGAAATGTGAGTGGAATAGCTTCTAAGGTTTTGTTTATATTTTTATTAAACAGATTACGATAGTGGTGGCGAGTGGGGAGCGCTTTAAGTGGAATGTGGAGTGAAGAAGATATCACAGATTTATTTCTCATATAACAGATTCTATCGTGTTAAACACAGTTTTGGACACTAATATATATATTTATTGTTATTATTTCTAAATTGTTTGTGGATGAGAAGAGAGTAATTTGGGGATTCAAGCACTGCAGATATTAATGTGTAGAAGTAATCCCACATGATAAAGGTTTTATGATCTGATTAGGTATCCTTGGGAAAAAAGACATTTGCACATACTTTATAGTTATCACAAATCCATCTATTAGCCACCCTGAGTGATTCAATCCAAGGCAATTCTTTGTTGTTATTTTCTACAATTCCCATCAATTTTTCCATTTCCCTTGGATATTCTACTCTGAATAGTAAAAGGTTGTTTTTTTAATTGCTTTTAAGTTAATGGTCCAAAATGCAGTCTGTAATGCATAATTACCTTATAGTTAGCCTAGGTTTTTTTTATACAAGTTGTGGGAATTAGGTGGAAAGTCCTGGTCTTAAACCAGTTCTACCAAATTGGAGAAAATACAATTTAACAAGCACGTGTGCAGCTGAGCTGAAAAACTGAGTTTGGTCTGAAGAACATCAAAGACTTTGAATCCGATCAGCCTGCCCCACTCCACCCAATGAAATCCATTCTCATTAGACTTGCTTTGAAAAAAAAAAAGATCTACAGCTGACTTGTAGACATGTCAAAGTAACCAATGTGCACTCCCAAAACAAACCAGAGAATCTGATTGATCACTCTACAAATCACATGAACTCAACAACTATTTCAGTCCATGCCACTTATTTAAATGACCGTCAGCTTGATGAATGCCAGTCCTGCAATGTAATCCTAACAAAAGCTAATAATAGCTGGAGGTGTGATGACAGTCATTGATCATATCGCTATGTTAAATGTGCAACAAGAATAGAAAGCATTATAAATACAATTTTGAGTCAGTTTCCAAAATTTTGCAATCAAATTTTTCTAAAAAAAACAAAGATGCATAAAAGCCGTAATTCAAATAGCAAGGTTTTTCATTTTGTCGCAGCATAAGAAGTCCACGTTGAAGTGATCTTTTAGGTTTTTGGTGTGAGGTGTGCTCAGTCATTCACTGGTTCCTCATAAAACTCTTGGAATTTTCTGGGATGACAATCTCGTCATCAATATTTCCCAGTTCTCTTCCTGTCCTCTTTGAAGTCTTATCCTGCTACATCTGCAGTCTTTCCACTCCTATTTTTAAAAATGTGAGAGTCCATTAGATACCTCTTTTATTGCAAGGAACTTAAAGCGGACCTTTACCCATATCTGTAAATTAACAACAAACACACCTTTAGAAATGTTTAGTAATGACAATCTACAAACACATACTTCTAGATAATTGCCGGCTTGGTATTCTTTGCATACCTTATTTCTTTTTTCTTTTCTAGTCTTCTAACGGTGGCCATGTTAACTAAGGGCAGATTACTAGCTCTCCATTTACTTCCTGCAATTCTGGCAGATGTTACTAGGACATGTGACCATGCACATCATCTCAGGGGAAGAAAATACCTTCCCCGAGATCTCATGAGATCACATATGAGATTTCCCAGCAATGCTCTGCTGATGTAACCTTCTCAGGATGCAATGCTTTGGCACCGTAAAACATTTGTGAAGAGAACCAGGAAGTAGATGAACTCTGTTTGTAAGTAAATGAAAACAAGTTTGTTTAACTAATGAATATAAGATGATTTTAAATTAGCATGCAGAGCTGCATGCCAATGTGATTTTTAGTGAAAGGGGGTAAAGGTCCACATTAAGCATACAGATATTGCGTAAAAATTTTTTAGATAACTTTACTTCTTTCAACTATCTAAAACGTAAAAACATTTGTTTTGGGTGAACTGGCCTTTTACTGGTGCGTACTAGTCAAACATGAATACTTTGCATTTCACCAGTCTATGTTAAATAAATAATTTGCACTCCTTTTCAGCCAATCTTGCAATTTGCACATTTATGTCACAATATATTGTCAGACAGAGGGCACACTTTTCCAAACCGTGGTTCATATTTTGCAATGCAGTTCCTTATGTCACGTGTCCACCTCCGGCCTCCTCAGTGGACAATGAACCATCATCTTTGTTCAGTTAGCAGGGAAGTCATCCAAAATGCAGTAAAGCTAAACCAAGATGCATTAATCTTTCTGGCTATGCTGTCCATTGGGGTGCATACTGTAGTGTAGATCATAAGACTGGCTGAACAGAATTACAAATCCTTTGACAGGTAAAATAGTATATAACAATATAAATTAATTATTTCTTAGCTTTCTTCAGTTGACAGCAACTCACCTCCGAAAAGTTGATTTAGCTATGCATTGCAGGCCATGTCATTTCATGGCAAAGTACATGTTCCTACAAGCTGCTTTATCAAGAATTCTAGATGCTATTGGATCAATAAAGGTGCAGCTCAGGTTTATATTATAAAACAGAAAAGGGGCACAAAGTGAACATGAAGTTTCTCACAAAAAGCAGGTCATTTGTGTCCTAAACAAAACTAAATGCAACCTGTAAAGCAAGATGCTGTATAGTTACCTTTTAGACACTCCGTGTGTGAAAACTGCACTGCATTGCTGATTCCCACCCACTGTAGGTCCCCAACACATTTGGGTATGACAAATACCTGCTTCCCTGCCTTTCCTTGTGGCACCTCTTGCTGGTTTATAAATCCGGAGGCTGAGCATCGTCAACGTGGCTGAGTTTAAAGTATAGAGCATATATTGTTTTTTTTTAGTTTCAAAAGGTTTTTTATTAAAAAACAAAAACAAAACAGTAGTTAAACAATGCACTAGCACGGAAATAAAGGGCGTGCATAAACAGTAATGTAGACAATGGTTTTGCTATACGACAATTATGCAAAACATTAGATATGGTATGAAATATAAATGTCTAGCAATCACCCTTCTTCGTGTTTGGAATGTGGTGGCCAGCTCTGGTGGGGTTCCCACCACAGTAACCAGGAACAACCAGTAAAGAAAAAGGACAAGAACAAAAGGCAGAACAGATGGGGAGAGGGTAGGGTGGGGGAGACGCTCAGACCAGCTCACCTTTGGGACGGTTGTACGGCAGGGTGAAGATGTGTTCATAAGGTTATTGAGCATATATTGTTTTAAAGGTTGACTTAGTTTTGTTTCAACCCTGTAGTGGTGGGGTCACTTTAAATCACAATTCCAGTTCTTTTCTTTACTGGCCAGTGTAATTTCCTGTGAGCCCAGGACATCAAGGCTCTACCCCTGCTCTCAACAGCATTTAGGATCTCCCCACCACCATGGCAAAAAGGACCTGTGATGTCATAACACACCACTTGGCCAAAGGCACCTGATAAAAAGTAAGACTACAGGGTTGTTGTTGTTTCTTTTTATTTAAAGTGACATTAAAGTCAAACTGTTCCCCCTCTTCCCAATCCTGCTGTAGGGACCTTAAATGATGGCTCCTAATCCGATCATCTTCTTCTTTATTGTCATTTTCAGATGTCCCTCCAGCACTGGTGCGGGTCTCCAATCCAGCGCTGACTCCATAGACTTACCTTGTGTCTCTCCTCATCTCCCGAGCGAACATCTGAAGTGCGCATGCGTCCGCTCCAAGATCCTTTGCGGCCGCCCGAGACTCTTCAGATTTTCGGACGGGTGCGTGCGGCGAAGACACAGGTAAGTTTAAACCCTTTTTAAAAGGTTTTAAAAAATGTTTTTGCATATATCCACTGCTTGGTAGCAGTAAATAAATGCAAAAAACATGCAAGGGTTTAATAACCCTTTAAGGTGCTTGAGTTGATTCAAGGGGGAAAGGAGGGCTCAAAAGAGGAAATTATTCCCCCTCCCCATGTCCACCATCACCTTTAGTGGAGAAGATCCTGGAGCCTGGAATCAGCTGAGCTACTGCAAAAGTGACTAGGGTGACTTTAGTGCTTGTGTTTTAAAATTTAAGGGGGAATTGCTCCACAGTACCTGCAGCTACATAGGTCAGTGAGAAGACGTTTAAAGCTCATTTACTGGCCATAAATGCACTTTATATGCTAAACTTGCTTTTTTCATAAAGAACTGAACTTAGCTCCTGCAGCTTCCACCTCTCCAGTCTTCCTATTGCTCAGTTGGGCTGGTCATCAGAGGCAGAAAGAGCGAGGCTCAAGCTTGACCTTCACAAAAAAAGTTTGAGACTTGCACAGAAATAACTTCTGTGACCTGTATCTCTGGATCTATTGATCATTTTGACATGTGGTTTTCTCTGCAAATAAGTCCTGCATACATAATTTTTTTATCATATTCAGTTTGAATCACCAAGATTTGTGACAGGTTTACTTTAAATATTGACTTGCTAAATAGTTTATTAGTGTTTTACAGCCTGCACTTAAATCTTATATCTTATTAATCTAAAGTTGGGCTCTAATTCACTGGCACAGTACACCGTGGCATGAGTAACACGCAAATGCAATCTCTGGCAGAACTCCCAAGTCATATAGTTTAATTACACTGATGAGTTATATCTATATCCTGTGTGGTGGTTTGAAAAATATAGACACCCAAAGAAGAAAATGTACCCGACCCACTTAACCCAAGAACATTGGAGGTGTACAGCACATGCATTGCCATATTTAACTCACGTTTCAAAGTCATTTCAGGACAGCAAACTACACTGTATCAAAAACAACAACTCTCACCGTGATCCCAGTATCCATGAGGAAATACAAGTAGAACATAGGTAACATTTTATTTATTTTATATTTCATAGAGCTGTCAGTAAGTATTAAAAATAAAAAATAAAAACTCTTGTGTTGATAGCAATTTGCTTTTTTGAAATTAAGGTTTAGCTAAGCAATGCAGATCATGTAATCTAATCACAAAAATGGGCTTTCCTACAAGCTTCTTTATCTAGAAATCTGCAACGCTGACGGAACAGTAAGGTTATATCTGAAACTAAATTAAAAAACACTTTTTGTGCATGCCCTTTTTGGCAACATCCAGGTCCTGGAATATTCAGTGTAATGGTAGTGAAACAAACACAGTTTGACTTGCTGACAATTCCAGAAAACAACAGCACTTATTTAGTTCTAAAGAAGTCAATTGGACGAGTGATTAAACATTTTTAGGAATCTTTAGCAAATTTAGTTGTGTTTGATTTAGTGTTTACTTTACATAAAATAACTTGTTAAAGGGAATATATTTTGTTTAGTTTTTTTATTATGTTCAGCATCAAAAACATTTATAAATAAAACATTTATTTATTTAAATTACATCATTTTTCAAATAGTAATATGCAATATTAAAAGCCCAATTGGACTTTTAGTTTTAATTAGCTAAATACATTCCAGGTGCATCATAACAAAACGTCATCAAAATCACAAAAGTAGACACCCTCCAGAAGGAAGGACAGTGTCAGCACCAATTCAGAGATGATATGAGGATCCACAGCCGAATGATACACAAATAGGATACATTTTTGTTAACAGTTAAGGTACTTGAATGCATTTTTAAGATTTAACTCCTGCGTTTAGTGTCACTTTATGTGAGATAATGGAAAGATTGGATTTGTCAGAAATTTTCCAACAGCTTCAAAAAAGGATTGTCTCTGCCAGCCAGAAATGTTTGTTATCTCCTCCTAGCATGCCTGAATGCTATTGCTGGTCATTAAACTAGTGGCAAACTAGGGACTAGAAAAAAGTTATTTAGGCAAAATTGATTTTACAGCAATTTTGGGTAGCGCAGTGGCATGGTGGTTAGCACTGCTGCTATACCACACTGGGGTCATCAATTCAAATCACATCCAGCACACAATCTGCATGGAGCTTGTGTGGGTTTCTACCAAGCACTGCAGTTTCCTCCCATATTCGAAGGACATGCTGGTAAGTTAATTGGCTCTTGTCTATATTGGCCCTAGTATGTGTATGTATGCTTGTGAGTAGGGACAAGCACAAGATGAGAGCAAACCTGAGCTCCCCTGAACAAGGAAGTACCACGACCCATGTCTGGGAGGAGCTCTTTCTGAGTCTGAAACAACTCGGTTCAGACCGCATCAGGTCTGAAGCTGAGCTCATACCTGCTTGTGAGGTAGGGACCTTAGACACACATCAAGCTCCTTAATGGCAGGGACTGATGTGCAGTACCTAAAATGTCGGTGCTATATAAATACCTGTAATAAAATCAACATTGTTATCATTGCCAATATTTTGCAGTAGCAGAAACACAGTTTTACCCTTTGAGCTGCTTGGGCAAAATTTGTATTACATAAAATTTACTTTTCTTTTCCTTTTATTTAGATTTTTTTTTTTTTGGGGGGGGGGGGGTTTTGGGTTTTTAAAAAGCCAATTGTCCCTCAATGCTGGATTCACACTGTTATGCGCGGTGACTAATATTCTTAATATGCATAATAATCTTCACATGCATTGTGTTAGGGCAGCCCTCTCATTTTAATAGACTAAGGATCAGAGTGATGTCACCTCCGTGTCAAGCAAATTTTTATTTCTCATCATTTTTTTGGGCTTCTTGTGTTGAAGATCCGAGAACTCTAAGAAAGTCAAAAAACTTTAAGTACATTTCCAAAAAATTGTTATAAGTTCGCATTTTTTAATATTTTTCGGAAGAAAACAACACAGATTGGTTTATAATGAGATAATTTTATTTTTCACATATATGACACATCACGTTTTTATGACAACTGTTGACACATTTTATAACTTGTTACACAATTGTTTATTATATACACACACTTTTTCATGATTGCTTGACACGGAGGTGACATCACTCTGATCCTTATCGTTATTGAATTTCTTGAAGGGCACTTAGCGCTGTACACTTCGTTACATCATAATTCTGGAGGCTTTTAGCCTGAGTTCAGCAGCTTTTCTCCCTACCCTTTGGTCTTAGAATTTTTATGGAATTTTAACCATATGGTTATAATAATATTAATTTTAAATTGTAATCCCTTTTTTACTCACTTTTATGAATTCCATTAGCGCAAGTTAGTTTAGATCACCATTTTAATAGACTGCCTGATGCACTAAAATGCACCAAAAATGTAAATACTTTTTTTTTTTAGCACAGCAGCTCACAGTAGGGTAGTAGGTTACTGCTTTGTGATGTGCTACAAAGGTGCACTGTACTTCCATTAAAAATGAATGGCACCGCAGCACACCAACATGCAAAATACAAGCAATGTTACCCTAGCGCAACAGTGTGAACCCAGACTTAAAGGAGAACTATGGGGTCAGTGTTTTTCCCCATAGTTCTCCTTAGGGTAACGGGAGGACACAAACTAGCGTCCTCCCGTTACCCTAAGCTCAGTATACCGCGAGCTGTAGCTCTATACTGAGACGCCGCAGCCTGAGCGGATCCCGACCTCGACGTCAAGATCCGCCCAGCTGCGTGAGTGACAGCTGGCTCTGCCTATCTAGAGGCAGAGCCAGCTGTACCCGCCCCCTCCCCCGTCCGTTCCACCAGTCAACGCTGGCAGATCAGAGCGGGGAGAGGGGAATCCAGCCCCTCCCCCTGTCACGGCAGAGAGCCGTGACAGGATCGAGAGGTGAGCGAACCCGGTATGTGTTCGCTCACCTCCCGATCTACTGAGCCGACCTGTGACAGTCTCATT
>NW_017307124.1:183310-236072 GCF_000935625.1 Nanorana parkeri
CCCCTGTCACGGCAGAGAGCCGTGACAGGATCGAGAGGTGAGCGAACCCGGTATGTGTTCGCTCACCTCCCGATCTACTGAGCCGACCTGTGACAGTCTCATTGTCACAGGTCGGCTAGAACTATGAGGTGAGTGGAAATCACTCATCTCATAGTTCTCCTTCAAAACCACCAAAAACACCCAAATTTCACCTTCCCCATTATCTCCGATACAAGTTTTGCTGAAATTTCCTGTTTTTTGCTGAAATTTCGTCAAGATGAAAACTCTCAATTTTGCCTATTCCTAGTCAGGGAATATGTTTCCATAGCTAATAGCTTACTCAATAACAAGACAATTCTCTGCACATAATACTTATATGTTGTGACACACAGTCTATAGAAAGTGACAACAATAAGTTCTGATTTCCCACAAGCCCAATAGATGTTTTCATTGCAGCTCTTATTTTGCCGATCTGAGTAATGTGTCCTCAGCTGATAAAACTATCATTGCTGTAACATCTTACGGGTCATTTATGCTTCCAGAAAGAAAAGAAAGGAACTTAAACTGCTACTTCATGAGGCATGGATATGGTTTCTTATGAGCCACTAGCAGCTGCAATGTGATATCTGCCATGGCTCATTAGTACATTACTCTCTTCTTCACACCTCTATGTAATTCTGTGCTAAAATAAAACAAAGCGCTGAATTCAGCTTAGGGGATTTAACTGGACTGACCTGAAATTACATTTTAATTTTGTTTGCATTCAACAAACACTTAGGCTCCCACTTACTCACCAGGGAGGATCAATTCCAATAGCTCCTTTACACAGCCCTATGGCTGATTTACTGAAAAATGGAAAAAAGGGCAAGGCAATACGGTGGATCAGAATTAGGTGAACCGTGTGCCTTCAGTTGCCGGGGAACCTCAAGCATTGTATCAGCAGCCAAACATTTGGGGAGCGTAAAGTGCAGCTCTAGGTTTTCCCCCACCTCCCCCAAACCCAGTACTGCAAGGAACAGCTCCAGATTGAAAGTGACTATTGCAGCAAAAACTGTTTTGTTTGTTTTTTACACAGATACGGAATACGATTTAATACATTTGCCTATTCCTTTAAACATAATTAAATGTATTTTACACACAAGAACCATAAGTACCTGAAACTGTAGTAACAAAAGCTTCCTCGCACAGCAGCAGTAAGGCTGAGAAAGGAATGGACAGTCAATCAGGCTCTCCTGCAAGCATATGCACTTACAAGGACCATGCTTGAAGGAAGATAGAGCAGAGTGAGCAGAGTTTAGGACCCATCAGTGTGCCCCTCCTTTGGTGTCCACTCAGTAGACATTGAGTGAGGAGTTGACATTTCTTAAATCTAACAGAGAAAGTTGTATCACCGTGCTGGTTATGCTAACTAGGGATGAGCCGTGTGACATTAGCAATTGTGAAAAGGGGAAATTCTCAGTTTTGCTCATTGAGCTGCTTTGGTAAATTTTGTTTGCTCTCCTCTTTTTTTTTTTCTATATTTAGAGGGTTTTATTTCTTTGTATGGAAGGGAGGTAGTAAATTTAGTGTATTTAGGGTAGTTTAAAGTGCAACTGAAGCCAAAAGTTTTTTTTTTAGTATGGGGTGAAGAGGGATTAGAAGACCTGTCAGGGTTTTATTGCTCTCTGTGTCTCTGTTATGGAGATTCACCCTCTTTTTCTCTACGTTAATGTATGCTATCGAGTGATATTTCTATTGAAATTATTTACTTTGTTTCTGTTTTGTGCATTTGATTGCTATTCGGATGCTTAATTTACTTGTATCACTGTTTGTGTTTTTTTATGTATAACAAAAAACATACAACAATGATCCTAATAAGAGGCCTTTTGACAAAACAACATAGTCAGGATAGTTGAAAGCGGGTTCCATAAACCTCATGAGCTACTCAAAGGCTATTGCACATTAAAAAAACACCAAAATCACTTTAATTGCACCCTACCCACTGATCTTGCTTCTCTTTGACTTAACATGTCACCGAAGTCTCCAATTTTTTACTGAAATTTGTCCAAAATTAAAACTCTCAATTTCTCGCGTCCCTAATGTTGACTGTTTGCTTTATTTGAATCACAAAAGCAGCTAGTCACCGTTACAAATCCTTCGGCAGATATGACAGTTCACATATACTGTATGTATTTCAACTGTGTATGTAGCTTTTTGCCTGGAGTTCAACTTTAAAACCTTCCCTATTCTCTATTACAAGGTACCGACTAATGACTCTCAAGGAACTCATATCAGAGACACAATGATAAAGAGAGATGCGGAGAATCAGAATAAAATATTTTATATTACATCTCTGCACAAAAATCAATGCTAATCAATCTAAACAATTCACAAGCTAAGCAATAACAATGAAGTGTACCTGCACTTAACTAAGCTATAAAACCTGAGTTCAGGAAATAACAGATGCCTGCATATGATTCTTCTACAGCACAGCTCCCAAATGTCTAACTTTTGGGACCAGATTCCTCTGTGCCTCTTGGCGCTCAGTTTTCTATCATATATCCAACTTTATAAATAAAAGTACTCTATAGATATCAAGAGTGTTATATGGCACTAAACTTTTCACCCTGACTTTACTTCACTGCATTCCTATTCTTCATGGAATGCAAAATCTAAAGTGGACCTTGCATGAAAAAGTAAAAGAAAGGGGGAGGCAAAAAGTACCATTAAATACAAACAGAAATACTTACCTCGGCCCCGACATTCTTGAGGAGCCAGTCATGTCTCCAGTTCAAGCTGAACTCCAAAAGAAACAAGGAAAATCCCCAGCAGGAAAAAGATGATTGTGTCATGTTGAGTCCTCCTGATTACATACAATATTTTGAGCCCTGAAGTAGGGATAGCTCTTTGAACTCCTGAAAAGTGTTGGCTGTTTTATGTTGTCTTGCTGTGAATGAACACTATTATTAACCACATTAATACTAAAGTGGTTGAAAACAAGATCACCAAAGTCAGCTACAGTTGTGATCTTAGTATTGTTTTTTTTCCAGCCAGCACCCAACATACAAGTGAATTGGCCTAGGCTATCCTGAGCTATTCTGTCCCTTGTTTGAGCCCAGGACCAGCATGGTGGGTGTCAAGGGTTTGACCGGAGGGAGATAAGCACAGTTCCAAAGTCTGATCTCCTGTCTGGTTACTGGAACCAGAAGCGACAAAGATTTTGTAACTTCCGGTCTCTGGGCCGGTTCACTCCATCTGCGCGTGGGCTGTAGTGTAATAATTGGTCAGTGCCGCCCGAGAGCAAAATGCAAAACGAGACAAATTGCCTGGTCATGAATGGGCTCGGTTCACGCCACCGTGTTCTGTGCGGCCTGCAGTACTTTTATTTAAACACACCACAGTGAGACACGGTACAACCACATCCCACTGTGATGAGCCCATAGAACTGCATGAAATGTCACATGTGATATTTCAATAAAGGTCTACAAAAAAAAGCAGCGATGCTGCCCGATCAAGTGCATCAGCTCTGTCCGGGGACACGCACACCAGAAGCTGTGCAGTTAAACACAGCTGCTGGTGTGAACGCACTCTCAGCCTGTCGTTTCTCTTGCTGCTGTGGACCAAAGAAGAAGCACAAGCATGATCTGTGCTTCATCAGTTTTGTAGGATCAATAGGTGACATTAGTAGTCTAATAGACCCCTTATTATTTTCATAAAAATAACCTGTCACTCATTCCTTGTTAGCCCCCTATGTGATAGCAATAAAGTTAGGTAAAAAATAGAAAAATTGTAAAAAATGAAAGTGACATATAAAAAAACTACAAACATTTTAAAGCCCTCCACCCCCACATACATTCAAACACAAACATACTTTGGGTGTATCTACATGCAAAAACTACAATTTGCTTTCAGAAAATATATGTTTATTTGGAATTTTAAGCAGTTTTCTAGCAAATAATTTAGATTTTTAACATGTGTGCAAAAAATTTAAAATTGCTCTGGTAGCGGTTAAAAGACTTTGAAACTGTAGAACCAGCACACAATGATCTTCCAAGGAAATTCAAACTTTATTCCACATGCATCTATACAAAGAACAACCGCTGATGCATTTCTGCCTTACTCGACCTTAGTCATACCTATGACTAACTAAGCAAAAGCAATGAAGCGCCACGGACTGTCAATCCTTAGTAGGAAATCCTCTTAGGCATACTGCAGGACGCTGCCCCAAAGAAGCCGGGAAGTGACGTGTGTAGTGACGTTCACATTGGTATCGCCTAGTGGACATCTTACTGCCTGTCAGCTCTTATCCCATGGCTGTGTGATTCTCATGTTTGTGAGTACTATTCGGTTTTTCACTTATATCTACTGAAATAAAATTGATCTGCACCAGGAAAGGCGCCCCTCTTGTGCTTATTTCCTAGATACCTATGACTAAGACCGAGTAAGGCAGAAACGCGTCAGCGGTTGTTCTTTGTAAAGATGCATGTGGAATAAAGTTTGAATTTCTTTGGAGGATCATCGTGTGCTGGTTCTACAGTTTTTGAGCCTATTAAACCAGAAGAGAGCCATCCGTGCACCGAGTGTGGATTGGATGATAGGGGTGAGCTGTGCGCTTTGTGTTTTTAGTTAAAAGACTTAGGACTCTCAATACTTTTTGCTGGTGCCCTCATTAGACTTTTTACACATGACTGTGCCTAGACTGTCCTGTTGCCTGTTGTGGTCTCATAGTTGTCTATTTCCAATGTGAGATCATATAAGGCATGGCCCTGCTCCTCCTGCCCCTGAGAATTTCTAGTCTCACATGATTTGGATTGAGATTTGGTTATATCCCTGCTGGCCTACTCATTGTACTGCTTGCTGGAAAGGAAGCTGTACCTGAGGAGGTGCAATGCAATGCAAAAATCTCCCCACTTTTGCTTCATTTATTTGGTTGTTCTGTGCTTTCTCTACCTTTCCTGCTTCTTCTTGATTATTCACCCACCAGTCATAAGATAACCAGTTATCAGAGGGAGGGGTATGACATCAGGAAACAAAGTCCTGCAATTCTACCAAGATAGCCACCTTTACACAGAGACACAGTAGGGAATGCGGCATAGTAAGTTGGTACTGTGAAAAAGATCATCTGCAGGAAGCCTACAGAAATATTTATAATTATTCCTTTGCCTTCCCCTGCCCTTTTTTAATCTGGGATGATTATCTTATGTGATATATTGTTTTGGTTGCTTATTTGAATTGAAATGTCAGATACAGCCAACGCATTTCAGGGGCATTAGACTCTCCTTCTTTAAGGCTTTAGCAACAATTTGAGAGAGTTAAGGAAAAGCTGTACTTTGTAGCCTGAATTAGGGCTGGATGAGGGCTGAGTATGTCGCACAGACCCAGTCCTCAGTGCAAATGGGTCATGCTGTACTCTACAAAATGCAACATAATACCTTTTTATAGTAAAAAAAAAAAAACAGATTTATTTTAAGCTAGTACTCACATTCCCCATATTTTGCACATATAAATAAAACATTCATTGAGAATTTCGCTTGAATAAATAATTCTGTGAACATTGAAGTATATGGAAAGCCAAAAACTATTTAACATTTTCAGATAGAATGGGGAGGTGTCAGATTTTTATTGCTGTCTGTGTGCCCACTTGAGAGAGACACCCTTTCTATTGGTCCTGATAATCTTTGTCTCCGATACAGAATGGGACAACCAAAATTGTTGGCAACAATAAGAGGTGAAGTGTAATCTTTGAATGGGGACACCTGCTCCAGTCACAGATGTCTAAGAGGGGCTGTCCCCTTGCATTGTAGAGATTTTGATTGTAAAATAAATAAGAAATCCACCTCTTAGCCCACGCCACACATGTTTTTAGCACAAAAGTCAACTACACAAAATGGCCAAAAAGAGATGCGTTGACCATTGGAGTGGGCAAGTAATTTTGGCTGCATGAATGTAGATCAATTTATTGAGTTATATTGTATTTGTTGTAGTGTGAGTTCCACTGTCTTCACTATCCAAATCCTCTGGGTGATTGTCAATTTGTGGATGAACAATGAAACATAAAGTAGTAGTTTCCATTGCCTTGAAGTACCTCTTATCAACTGATAAGTTGTGTGAAAGTGACACTTAATTTAGGCGTTAAATCTTGAAAATGCATTCAAGTACCTTAACTATAAAAACATTTATTGTATTTGTGTATCACTCGGCTGTAGATCCTCAAATCAAACTGTCCTTCCTTCGGGAGGGTGGCTACTTTTGTTTACCATGGTCCCTGTGTGTGTTGTAATGTAGCCACAGCTCCAAGCTCACTCCTGTGATGGACTACAATCTCAATACAAATTAGTAAACTAGACGTGAGATTGTAGTCCATCACAGGAGCGAGCTTGGAGCTACTTTACAACACACACGGGGACCATGGGGAACAAAAGTAGCGCCCCTCCAAAAGGAAGGACAGTGTCAGCACCAATTCAGAGATGATTTGAGGATCTACAACCAAGTGATACACAAATAAGATACATTTTTGTTAATAGTTAAGGTACATAGATAGATAGATAGATAGATAGATAGATAGATAGATAGATAGATAGATTTTCTAATGCATGCACATTAGACAGATACAACATGGATGCCTTCCTAAATGCACAGAGTATAACTAGATATTAACATTTTATATTTAAAAAACACCAGAGATTGTTGATCCAGGTTTTTTTTGCCTCTGGATCAACGGTTGGTTCAAGTCGATGGACTTGTGTATTTTTTCAACCTGACTATGTACTTCTGTAACTATATATTTAATAATATATGCATGATAGACAGAGATAGATAGATAGTCTGATTTCCTTGTACTGTACATGCACTATACAGCAGGGAGTGAGCTATGAGTAGGCATTTATATTAATTGTTCCCCCTGAGATCAGTGACTTTGAATGAAAGGAGGTGTAGCATTAACACGTACAAGATAAAAGAAATGAAACCAGTTAGCAGCCCCCCTTGGTGGTGTTTTCTACAGAGAAAATGATGGGTTAAAAGTTTTGTCTGTGACAATGAAATTGAGGCCAGCTGTAGGTCATATTCACGTCCCAGTCACAGGAAAATGAACCTGTGAGACAGAACCTAATTATCTGCTAAACCAAAAGCCAGTCTCAGTTCAATAACTTACGACAGAGCTGGCAGACAGATATAGTGTTGCCATGGAAACCTTCGACTGCAGACAGGAACAAGAAGGCAAACGAGACTGTAACCCTAAGTGTGCCGAAACCGCTTCTTTGTCACCGCACTACGATACCGAGTAATGTTCCTTTTTTTATCTTTTAAAACCTATCCAAAAAAGAATTTCCCAAAATTACGTGTCCTCTGCTGGCTTGCTGCATCCTTCGTGCCAAAATATGTTTTCAATAGTAAAAACCCCGCAATGTAAAACGCTTACCTAAACAAGCCATGTTCCTGCAGATACAACGCTTTAGAGATTATAAATGTCGGCCATTTTGCATCCATAAGCCATTTTATTTTCCTTTTTATTGTCCCGGCGCAAGTGTTCATTACTGCTGTTTTGTTGCTTTCGGGCAATAGCAAATGACTATTTATTCCATTCTTTTGTGAATATTACCCAATTCTTGTTAGGGAAAGGAAATGTAGCACATAAACGGCACCTTCACTTTATGAACATGAAATAGAAAACCCCCCACAGGCAAACAGGACAGAACCCGGGAATGGATTATAGAAGGCAGAAAGTAATGGAGAAAGAAAATAGCACTGTTACAAAAGTAGAAGCTTTAAATAAACTTAACATTCAAATCAGGTTACCCATACACAGACTTTATTATACCCTTGTAACATATAGAGAACGATAAATGTAATATGAAGAGGGCTGTTCCTTTAAGTGAAGCGAGGTCATGTCAGTTTACAGCAAGACTGAGGAGCTAGTAGATGAAACATTCCCTGCTTCTAAATGAAGGATTCACTCTCCACTGCCGATCTTAAATCCACCTACGTTGCTTAAAATATAATACTGTGAAAGAGGAGGCTAGGAGACATTGTTCTTTTTAATGATTAAGGTTTTATTGCATTTTAGGAATGTTGCATACTCTAATCATGTGCACCTCCATTCGGCTTACTTGTTACCATGGCAATGCTAGGAGGCAAGCCTGTGAAGTTAGTTATTACATACACAAATTTCATTAAGCACCTCAGAACATTTATCTAAGCATACACTATATAGTCAAAGGAAGGGTACGGTCAATTATATAGTTTACATTAAACAATTGTGAGCTTCAAACCTTGTGTAAACCATTTCAGAAAATCATTTTCTGTTCCTGCTTGACTGTCTCTATGTTCACAAAGCCAGACATAAAAACATGGTTTGATGGTTTTGGTGGTGAAGAACTCAAATTGCCTGCACAGAGCCCTGACCTAAACCATACTGAATACCAGTTTTAGAAGGTCCTCTTATGTTCCTGCATGACTGTGCCCATGTTCACAAAGCCAGCCATAAAGACATGGTTTGATGGGTTTGGGGTGGAGGAACTCTAGTTGCCTGCGAAGAGCCCTGACTTAAACCATACTGAACACCAGTTTGATAAGGTCATTTTCTGTTACTGCATGACTGTACCCATGTGCACAAAGTCCCTGCGGCTGTATACTGTTCACTGATGTAAGCAGACATTAAAATACCCTACTGGCTGCTTTGTTTTATTTTGTTAGGTGTAGTGTCTGCAGTGCAATAACACTGCAAAAGATAGTATTGCCAAAAACACAGCAGAGAGCCTGTATAAGTAGCAAAACTAGATATGTTACCAGGTTTTATCCATGTTTTAACTTCACCACACTTAACTAACACACTCACTAACAATATTCCTATGTAACAAACTGTCAGATGGTTTAATTCTCCAGCATCTACCAAAAATTTAAATACCAGTTATGGGGAGACTGTAACTCCAAAAAAAAGATCAAAATCTCAATTCTGTTCCTGCACTGACTGTATGGATAGACAAAGAGTGATCCTGGGACTGGCAGTAACAAGCACTATATTTTTTTTAGGGTTGCACAGATACTTTTCGAGTACCAGTGCAGATACTTGGCATTTTCATGAGAACTACCAGGGTTGCAGCGGTTGCAGCTGGGACCTGGCTCTGGCTCTCCACCACTGTCCTGAAATCATTAGTCTGTATTGTTTTAGAAAAACTGTCACATGACAATAAACAAGTACCAGTACTATTACTCGCAAAACTGGTATCGGTGCATCCCTTTATTTAATATTTATAAAAACAAAATTGTACATTAAAACAGAGATGTACAAATCCTGGGAGCTCTGTGTGCTCCTTACAAATGACAGCTGCATCCTAACTTTTGAATTTTTCTCTAGTGTAGTCTTGGAGCTCAAAAGTATCGGTACTTGTACTTGTACCAAGTACTCTACTTGGTATCTGTGCAACCATAATTTGTTTGCACTACTTTTCAAGAACTGACACAAACTGGTAGAACTGGTAGGTTCAGGTGGTCTTTTCTATTTACAGCTATTAAGGGAAACATTATTTTTCTGAAATCCCATTTGTCCAGGCCTTAGGTGAGTTCCTGCTAAGATATTTGGCATGTAAAGGTTTCTGACATAATTTACTGTAGGGTGCAGCAGAGGTCCTGTTCTGTGATTGGAAGACGTCCTCCCTCAATCAGGAGAAAGGGCACTGACTGCTGGATGGGAAAAGTTATTTTGCAGAGGGAGAATACTTTTTTTGTGTGTGATAAAACCTGGTGGGTAAGTTATAACTGGAGTTTTTTTTACCTTGGGGAAACACAGGTCAGAGGCCATCTTGCTCCTGGCATTCTTAGCATTCTAAGAGGTCTATCTATCAATATTTTCGCCCAAGATTCACACATTTTTCCAAAAGTGTTATTATGCGAGACAGTTTCCATAAGGACGGAGATGTAAGAGACTTCCATGATGGTGTTGAGACCAGTAGGCAAAGGGTTGTTGATGCTTGCATGGATCTAGTCTCAGATTATATTCAGTTGGGGCACTGACTATCGGTGTGGTCTCCAGTGATGTGAATATTAGTAAAAGACAATAATGCATGTTAAGGTTCCCCCTTATCTTTTAACCATGAAAGGCTCGACCTGGCAAACTTTCCCACCACCCCAGAGAGAGGCGGAGTCTGAGCTGCCACCACATGTTGTAATTCTGAGGACACCTAGGTGCCTCTCCTTTACACAGCACAGCATTGAAAAACAGCCCAAAATCTCATGATTATTAGGAAGGGTACTAACACAACACAAGTGCTTTGGATGGGTAAATTGTGGGTACATTAAGGTTCATCAGGTAGAAGGCGGGACAGTTAATGGCAGGCTGGAGTTTAAAGCTAGCTTTGATCAAAAGCCAGAGGGTTTCCAGGTTTATTTATAAGTGACATCAAGCATTTCACAAGCTCAACTCTTCAGAGCTGTAAAAGTGAATGAAGGTTAACCATATAGAGGCAATTCTTGGTTGATTTGGAAAATGGTTCCTTATAAATCTCCCTAAACAGCAAAAAATACAAAAATCTTTACAGAGTATTGATACACAAAAACCACAACAAAGGGATACATGGAGTTGTATTATTATTGCTTTGATGCTTATACCAAGCTCAGCTTTGTAGCTCTTTCATTTGGGAGGCTGTGATAATTCCAGCAGTTATCTCATAACCCTTTTACTGCCCAGCCCATTTCTCACAGGCAGGATGAAAAGCAAACTATGGACTGGAAGATTCCAAACTGTGTTTTCTAAAAGTAGAAGGTCTATAGAAATAAAAGTTAGCATTTTGGATTTAAGGCACCCCCTTATGTTTTCAATAATGTTTATGAAATCTACATTTTCAGTTCACTAAAGTAATTTTGTTAATAATGAACATAGTGAAGACTCCAAAATTGTTATTGTTATTAATAGGGCTGTGCAAATTAACGATTAATTTCTCGATTAATCGTTAATCTTTTTGATCGATTAAAATTTTTTATAAACTTTCTGCACGAGCGCTAGCCAAGGCATTGGCCTATACACATACAGCACAGCAATGAAGTAATAAATTTAACTAGGATCACACTAATCCAGCACGTTATTATTCTGAGTTGCCCCACTCAAGCGGCGGCCATATTGAGTGGGGCACGTGAGATTAATACCGTGCTGGATTAGTGTGATCCTAGTTCATTTTATTACTTCATTGCTGTGCTGTATGTGTATAGGCCAATGTAGTTGTATCTGTATGTGCGTTATAATTAATCTAAATTAATCGATTAAAAAAAAATTTGATTAATCGAACACGAAAATTTTAATCAGTAACAGCCCTAGTTATTAACAAGTGACAAATATGTCTAACTTTTAAATTGCTGGTGCTTGCAAAACAGCAGTTAAAGAAGATAGGTATAGAAATAGATGAAGCACCAAAAACCATTACTATGTCATCATTTCAGGCTTAGACCAAAGTGATGACCCTTAACTTCACTTGCAATATTTTTACCTACACTGTGTGTGTGGGGATGTGTTTGTGTATGATTTTTAAAATACATCTATTTATTAGGTTTGTATTTTAATCGAGGCTACCTGTTTTTACTGCCCATTGTTACTGTCATAAGGGTAGATATTGTTATTATGCACCCTATGTGACAGTATACAGTAGCGCTCGCAGGTTCTCAATATAGAGATATTAGGGTTTTAAATAGACCCCTAAAGCCTCCAATGCTTATCTCGGTCTAATCATTAAAACAGTGAACTACAAGTGCTCATTTTCAATATCTCTAACCATGAGCTTGTTTTAATCCTTTGCTTTCCCACTATGGTGGTGAAGTCAAAGGGTTAAAGTGAACTTGCCGTGTGCAGTGCGTATAAACTAACATCACTGGTAAAGTGTTTGTGCTTGTCTATTTTGATTTGAGACCGGGAAGGACCCAGGAGCTCCGGTCTGTATAAAGAGTTGTGGCTTCTTTCCAAGTTCAGATGGAACCCTACCCTTGCAATTCAGCTTTCAAATGCCAAAGGCTTGCCTGGCCACAGATGCTCTGGCATTTTACAATTGGCTAGCAATGGGATGGGACTAAAAAATAACAAGTGCTCAATGTAGATCATTCACAATATGTATACACAAAGGGATTGATCCGCTAAAGGCAAATAGGCTATTCACTTTGCAAGGGATTTTCCGCTTCGCTTAGTGACTGAGGTGAAGCTGTGCTGACTTCCATCATCCAATCATTTGTAAAATACTGTATTTTTATCTTCCTTGTATAAGTTTGGGTATTCTTTGCAATGCAATGCAGTGAATTTTCAATACATTCACTAAGCTAAGGGGAAATTCTCTAGCGAACAGCTTAATTGCCTTTACTAAATCAACCCAATTGTGTACTGCATGCTGCCAGCTTTTACTGGGCATTGCCAACCCAAACCCAGAATTAGAAGCCATGTTCAAAGGTATGCATTATGCATTGTGCTTTCTAATAATAATAACAGTAAAAACTTGTCATAATGCCAAAGACAAATCGATAAATATGTATAATATGTATATAATATATGCTTACATTAGTAATCAATAATTTATATAACATAATGCAAATGATAAACACTCATAAAACAATAATCCAGCTTTATAAATGCTCCATTAAAGCAGAACTCCAGCCAAAAATAACAAGATAAAGATCATTAGCCTATTAACAGATAGAATAACAAAACCAGATGTTGCTGCATTATTTAGCTTAAATTCAGAGATTTCCTGTTCTGAGTCTGACTGCCAGCCTCATTCAACCGACTTCCTCTGAAGCCCAGATTGATCTGGACCCACCCAGCCTGTTACTGGACAGTGAAAAGAGAAGCAGCACAGTGATGAGCTCATCTCTCTGTCTCCTCCTCTCAGCATGCTTCATATCAGTACATGAACTAATTGGCTCCTTATACTGCCTCTCACACTCCAGCGCTGCTGTACAGGGACAGCTAAAGGCTGATAGCAGGTTAAATTCAGGTCCTTACACTGATTGTATATAAAAATATATTTAGTGATATAATAATAATCACAAAGCTGCATTAGTCTGTGTCTCTTATATCTGCCTGGAGTTCAGCTTTAAACACATTGGTTCTGAGAATTTGTTGAGCGTCTCCAAGGTAATAGATGTTCTATGTATTTATTTAGGTTTAAACATACCTATATTATTACAGCTTGGAAGAGTCTAACTGGTATTCATTACTAGACATTTCGTACAACCTAATTCAGTAGCTCCCAAAGAAACATTTATTACCATGTGCACATAAACTGAATTTGTGTATTGCCAATGGTTACCTAGACTGAGGATATGGCTTGTTCTTAAAGCAGCATGAAAATTATTAATATGATCTTCATTTGGGCCCTTTATTTTTTCAAAATGTCCAAAACTAAATAATTCTTCCATAATAAACCATTTATGCTTTATTAAAGCTGAAATCCAGGCAAGCCGCAAAACACAGTGCAGTCAGGGAGAACACAGAAGTGCGCATTGTTACTGTGACAGTGAGCGTTGAGGCATGAGCAGAGGGGGGATAGGGGTCAACAGTGAGAGTGGGGGTTGTTGTGCAGGTGGGGTGCTAGGGAATGAAGATGGGGATAGGTGCAACGGTGAGAGTGGGGGTTGTTGTGCAGGTGGGGTGCTAGGGAATGAAGATGGGCTTCAGCTGTGGTGGTGAGAGTGCAGGGAAATAGGCCTGAAGGCAGAGTGGTGGGAAGGGTACAGGCACAATGGTGACAGGAGGGACTGCCTGCAGGTGCAACGGTGAGTGGTGCCTCCACTTGAGAATATCATCTGTAATCCAAGATGCAGTCCTCCTTACCTGCAGCAGAGGTTGGGTGAGGAAGATGGTTGTGTGAGCCGCCAGGCTGGAGACTACTGTGCACATGTAATCCCCAGGAGATGTCCAGGGGTAGGGGGGTAATGTGAGCTGAAGGTGACAGGAATTAAAAGACCATGTCCCATTGCAACACAGACCCACCTGCTGCAGGGATCACATTGCTAGTGCCAGGTTGTACCCCCTTCTGTCTTCAGAACTGGCATAAATTTAATGAGGTTCTGGAAGCATTCCATAGGGAGCTTGGTCCATATTGACATAATAGCATCATGCAGTTGCAGCAGATGTGTCGGCTGCACATCCATGATGCGAATCGCCCGTTCCACTACATCCCAAAGGTGTTTTATTGGATTGAGATCTGGTGACTGTGGAGGCCATTTGAGTACAGTGAACCCTTTATCATCTTCAAGAAACCAGTTTGAGATGATTTATCGCTTTGTGACATGGCACATTATGCTGCTGGAAGTAGCCATCAGAAGATCGGTACACTGTAGTCGTAAAGGGATGGACATGGTCAGCAACAATACTCAGGTAGGTTGTGGCATTTAAATGATGATCAATTGGTACTATGTGGCCCAAAGTGTGGCAAGAAAATATCCCCCACATAATTTCCCCACCTCCACCAGCCTGAACCATTTATACAAGGCAGGATCCATGCTTTCATGTTGTTTATGCCAAATTCTGGCCCAATCATCTGAATGTCACGGCAGAAATTAACAGGGCTATTCACAAAAGGGTGAAGAGTTTGGAGAAGGCAGGAGAAGTGAACAATCTAGAACAACATAGCTGATTTTGAGAAATTCTCCAATTGAGCTCACTTTCCAGTTTAGCTGTGTTGTCCTAGATTGTGAATAGCCTTGTAAGTAACATTTTCCAATCTTCTATTGTCCAATTGTCATTGTGAATTGTGGCCTCAGTTACCTGTTGTTAGCTGACAGGAGTGGTACCCGGTGTAATACTGTAGCCCATCTGCTTCAAGGTTTAACATGTTGTGCAATCAGAGATGCTCTTCTGCATACCTCGGTTGTAACGAGTGGTTATTTGAGTTATTGTTGCCTTTCTTTCAGCTTGAACCTGTCTGGTCATTCTCCTCAGACTTCTGGCATCAACAAGTAATTTTTACCTAGAGAACTGCAACTCACTGGATATTTTCTCTTTATCAGACCATTCTCTGTAAACTCGAGAGAGGGTTGTGCATTAAAATTCCAGTAGATCAGCAACTTCTGCAATACTCAAACCCGCTCATCTGGCACCAACAACTATGCCATGTTCAAAGTTACTTAAATCACCTTTCTTCCCCATTCTGATGCTCGGTTTGAACTTCAGCAGATTGTCCTGACCATGTGGTTGGCTTATTAAATATTTGCATTAAGAACAGTTGAACAGGTGTACCTAATAAGGTGGCCTGGGAGTGTATATCCTACAAGAAGTCACTGGACAGCGGGCAGGTAATTTGGGTTAGTAGCTATTAGTATAGAACTGCTAGCTGGTAGCATCTAGACTGTTCATATTGCATAGTTCTCTTTACAAAATTACCTGTGAGATAATTCCTGTGGTTCTTTCAGGATAGAAAATTCTATATGACTTAGAGTGGAACTACATCCAAAAAAAAACACATTTTTGGCAGGTAGGCATTTTATTGCAGATGAGACACGAATGAAGACATGGATGAAGTTTCTCATTGAAGAAATGCATCAAGGCAGGGCTCAGTCACACTAGACCTGTTATTGTGCCAAAATGTTGAATAACTACACTACCTTGTAAAAAAACACCACTCCCTCTAAAGTACTGGCAGAACCTTATTATTTTCAGGCAAATTTCACCTAAGTTGCTCAATAATTTTATATAGATGAGATTTCCCCGATAGCAAAATCTACAGTTTTGTGGCAAAATCAATTTTCACCTTAATCACTCAGCTCATACTGGAAATCCACAATAAATATACTTTTAAGAAACACTCGTTATGTTACCTACAGATTTGATTTATTGCTAGGAGTTGCCCTTTATATAATGTAGCTTGGATTTTTGGTGCACTGTGGTTTTAAACTCAGCTTTAAGCAACAGTAGGTTCTTTGTGCGAAAAACAGAATTATATTATATTCATCAATTTTAAATTGACCTCAGCTTTATCTTACCATCAGTGCCTGCAGAGACCAGCAGAATAAGGAAGAAATGTACCCTATGAAGAAGCAAAGATATTCAGATCAGGCATTGACTGACAACCCCATTTCGCTGTCTAGTCAACAACTGGGAGATCGCTGGACAGATAAGAATAGTCATTAGGCTGATGTGTTCAGCTGCCTCCTTTCTTACATCTTGTGAGGTTCACTTTTCTGCACCTTGAACAAAATCTCTCTCCGCATTGTCATAAAGACCACATACCATGCAAGCCACTGATATCAGTTACATCAACGCCTGCATTTACTCTGAGACAGCAAAATGGATCTATATCTATAATATGCACAGCATTCTTCAGAATGTGTAAGATAAAGAACATTTGATGATGTTCCTTGCTAGCAGGATTTAAAGTGGAATGCCCAGCAAATCATGAAAATCTAAGATTATGGAAGCAGCATACAGGCATTGAGAAGACTATTAGAACCCCTGTCAGGCTCTTATTGCTGTTCATTTGTATTGATGACCATTGTCACTAAGTTGAAAGTGATGATAAATCACAAATTTTACAGTTGTGGCTGGGACAGAAGTGAAGGGGAAACCTTCCAATGGGGCAACGTGGTAATATCCAGTCAAATGTCAATCACAAATATGATCACAAGTAATCACCAGAAAGTTAGCAATCTACTATCTACGAATATCTTTGGTCAATTTTGAAATTGGGCAAAAAATTCATAGATTCAATGCAGTTTATTGAAAGATCAAATTGAAATGGAGTAAAAATCAGGATAAACGATGAAATTTTTTAGTAAAGCAATCAGTCAAAACCATCATTTTATTTCTTCAAAATGCTATGTGATTTTGACAAACAGTTTCATGAAACGTTTGATCACTCCCACGTGTGTGGCCAGCTTTAGAGGAGATTTTGTCTAACTTTGGAGAGATTTCCCCTTACATGCTGTTCTGCCTGGAGGACAGGAGAAAAGGAGGACAGGAAGTAAGACAGCAAGAAATCCTGACTGGGGTTTACCAATCAATGCACAAAAAAAGCTTTGGATACCCTTATACTCTATATTACATTCTATATCTCTCATGTCCTTGGTATCTTAGATGCTGGGAATGTGGAGTTTTGTTAAACATGCTGACACATGAAGTCCCCTGATAAGCAGATCACCCAAATTCTCTGATCTACCGTCTATGGTCCGCTGTTCACTTCATAACTTATAGTTCAGGCTTGTTCATGCTCTGGGCTGGCAAAACTGTGTAATTGATGGCATCTAAATCTAGAAAGCATTTGCCATGCCAATATTACCCCATTGCAAAGATGATGCTGACTGTTGAGCCAGTGAGCAGGGGCATGGAGGAATGACTAACCACTATCTGCAAGGAGTTTGCATGTTCTCCCTGTGCTTGTGTTGGTTTCCTCCAGGTATTTGATTTTCCTCCCATGCTCCAAAGGTTATTTAAATTGGCCTTAGTATGTATGCTTGTGAGATCGGGGACCTTAGATTGTCAGTTCCTTGAGGGCAGGGACTGATGTGAATGTGCACTTTGTAAAGCACTGAGTAAATTGTTGGTGCTATATAAATACCTGTATTAATAATAACCTCTTGGAAGGTTTGTTTTCTCACTGAAATTAAATATTTTTTATCTGTCTTTTTATGCTTACTTGCAATTGGACATTAATTGTAATGGTCCACTTCCAATGACCCCTCTCTACAGACCTTTGATGACATTTTTAATAGAAAATTAGCCAACCATTAGCCCATGCATTTATAAAGTCTGCTCATTAGAAAAATTGATTTTCAAGTTTGAGAACAGAAAGAGGATTTTTTTTTTTTACATAATACGTTTTTATTGAGGAGCATTTTTACAGTAGTAATCGCATTCAACGGAATGGAGGAAAGGAAAATAATAAAAAACAAAGATATGATCAAGAATATGATCAAAATAGACAGGTGATTAATAGAAAGAGGATTTAAACAGAGAAAATTAATTTTAAAAAATGAGCTTAGGGAAAAACTGGAAACCTTTTTAGAGGCTTGTATTAAAAAGGGAGAACAAATATTACCTGGAAGCAAATTGACCCTCAATATGTGTTTTTTTTTTTTTTACATATGTTATACTGAGACATAGAAAAAAGAGAAGAAAACAGAAACATTCCAGGGCTATTCACATAAGGGTGAAGAGTTTGGAGATGGCAGGAGAAGTGAACAATCTAGGACAACATAGCTGAACTGGAAAGTGAGCTGAATTGGATAATGTTTCCAAATCACCTATGTTGTCCTAGATTGTTCACTTCTCCTGCCTTCTCCAAACTCTTCACCCTTTAGCAAATAGCCCTGTAAGTATTTAAACATTTATACACAGACCCCTTATTACTGTTCTACTTATTCAGCCACTTGTCTCTCATACCTCCAGGACTTATCTTATGCTGTTTCATTTCTCTTGCGTTCCATTACACTCAAAGGCATTCATTGCAGTAAAAGTGTAAGGTTGTTTTAGGCAGTTTTGGAGCCAACTAATTCATCAAAAACAGATTTGTCACATTTCTGAAACCAGTTTATCCTACATGGAAAACTAAGCTAGCCAAAATCTAAACCCAAGAAGCAGTTTCCATAATGTGATAGATACCAGTTTTGGGGTTCCATTGTGCTGACACCATGCTCTGTGAAGTTGAAGGAGCTCAGCTCAGTATGTATCCCTGAGGATAGCTGCTTCTTATTTTATTTGTAGCACCATTATATCAGCCCCACAAAATATGCTCTCCAGAGTCCTTCTTTAAAGCATCAGATTGTCCAAAGCTGACACTTCAGTATTTACAATATTGTACAATATCTGTGCAATCTATCTTAACCCATTCACTGCCAGAGCATGAGGTTAGCCCTTAGAAACATATACAGATGTTGTTGAAAAGTATGATGACATATACATTTTTAAAAATGTTTTAATTATTATTTAGTTATTTAATTTTAGGGGTGTTTTTGTGGTACTACTAACGTTCAACATACCATTGAATGTTCTGGAAAACTGAATCAATATCTCATATTGACAATGTGTATCTTCTGGCTTTTCACCTCTGTATTTCAGGACCGGTTTGACATGTTGTTTCATTTTTTTATGATATAGCCCTGGTGCCCTCTTTTAATAAATCATTTATTGAAAAAAAAAGAAAAAGATATGAAATGCTAGTAGTGGGTTTATAATTCCACCAAACCTTACTATAACTGAAATATCACATTGGCTAGACTAACCTTTTATTTAAACTTGACTTTTGACTTTAGTAAAGCAGGCAAAGTTATTAAAGCATCATTAACTTTACAAGCCTGCGTGAATAAACATACACACATACAGCGGCTGTGTACTGCATTCTTTTCTTAAAGAGTATACCGTTTTTTAACCATAAAAAAGTAGTCCTTGAGCTTCAGTCAACTATGCCTCAACAAGGCAGGTGACTATATAGGAAGCTGCCTTTAAATGGGAGGAAGGAATTTCCTGAGTGATCACTCATTCAGACTATACATTGCAGCTTTTTTTGGAAAGGAAAAGTCTCTCTCTCAGGGGGTCTGAGTTGTATTAGAACTTTACAAGTACCTGGGTTTATATAACTGCATTATTTCTGGGCTAGTTTCTGAGTCCAGGTAGTAGTTCATGCTCTTCCTAGATGATGCCTGAACAAAGATAGATTCAAGCAGAAAGTGAGATTATGCATCGTCAGGAGGAGTACTGTGATCTCAGTAATAAATACTGTTACACTTGCATTTAACTTAGTATTCATGCTCTTAACACAAACAACATAACTAACACCAGGTTCTCTTTAAAATCTAGTAGACCGGCATATTTTGTCAATGATTGCTGTATGATTTTATTTACATAAGGCACCACTATACACAGAATTAAAGTTACAGGAGGAGCACACATCACAATGCAGGTTGGCTACTATAATTCTAAATGAGTCTAAGTTCAATTAGTGTGCTGCAGTGATCAATATATCCATTATCTTGTTAAGAGATGTAAATCACGCAACCGCTTTATAGCTTCCCAGAATTACTTTATGAAAAGCTGGATGGGGATGAATACAGACACTAAATCTTTTTCAAAGAAAAGCGCTCAACAATGCAGAAACAAACTGGGGTCATTTAAGTTTGCGTAAATACAAAAAGTTTGCCAGTAATTGATGTGATTTTTAAGTGTGCTGAGAAATGTTAAGCCCCTTTCATACTGGTTGTCATAGGTAGAAGAAGGAGGAAAAGGCACTCTTACATTGGTGGTATGTTGAATAAAGAATGTGCAGTACTAAGTAGCAGGATTCTTATGCAGCTAAAAGTTACTAGAAATAGGTAGCAAGTTGAGAAATATGTGCTTCCGCAGTCATGCAAATCTCTAATATCAGTGGTCAGTGAAATTTAGATTCCCCTTACACTGATGGTAAGTGGAAGGAATGATGCCCCCTTATGTAAGAGGTGAGAGGGAAAAACAATGTCCCTTTACATTAATGGTTACTGGAACAAAGAATGCTTCCTTACATTGGTGCCCGGCAGGAGGAAGAACATTCCCTTACATTTGTGATCAGCGGTTAGAAGAATACCCCGTAATATTGGAGGTCAGCGGGAGAAAGATTATAACTGCATGTTGGTGGTCACTGGCACCTCAGATAAAGAGATCATTGGTGTCTTGCTTACTCACCTAGAGGTGAGGAGAATCTAATCTGGTCTTGCGCAGCAGCCTCTGGCTCTGCAAAGTGACTGTATTGTCAAAAATGTGCAAGCACTATCAGGCCACAGATCAATCCACCCAGGAACAACCTACAAGCTGGCGGGTATTGGGACCTGGGACACAGAGCAGTAGAACCTGGGCATGTGTCCCAGGTCTCCAGGCCTAGCAATTCCCCTATGTACACACACAATCTGCCGATATTATAACATTGAAGTCCTTGGAAGAGGGGGAATCAATCTTAATACAAAATGTTGGCTATTTTCATGGCTAATAGGCAAACTGTTGTCAAAAAGATGCCATGGGGGACATTTAACAAAGCAAAAAAAATAAAAATTAAAAAAAATAGAGGGAAGAGGGTCCTTTTAATACAACTTTGAGGGTGAAAAAAGAAAAACAATATTTAAATTTACAAGTCTGGAGATGCCTTAAGCTGTATGGAGTGTTACAGAACAGTACGATCTTCAGTGATACCGAATTATGGCATTACATATTTTGGATGTGTAATTGATTTTTAGCTTTTACTTCACTACTTTGATTAATTTCAGCTTGAAAAAAAAAAGCCTTTTTATGATAGTTATTTTACTTTTTATTCAGTAGCCAGTTGTATTTTTCTAATATATTTATTTATTTTGTTATAGTCAGGGCACTAGAGGCATAGCTTTAGGAGGAAAACCTACAGCTATAGGCTCTACACCCTTCAACAACACAGGGGGAAAGGCAGGCAGCTGCAAATAGAAAGGAAAAATTATGCAGCTAAGGGGAAGGGCAGGCAACAGCAATAATTAAACATAAAATCCTATGTCCATAGACTGCTCGCTCTTCCCCAAATAAGGACTGTTCAAAAAAATACAAGAACATATAAAAAGGAGGTAGAGGTTCTGCCATATGTATGCACTAGTATATATGTCACACACTATAGTCGTTAAAAAAAAAAATATTTTAGCAATTACTTCCCAAGTTTCTTAAGGCTTACTAAAATTCTACTCCAAATATTTACAAACAAATATGATTTACCACCAGGCACAATAGGGGAAAGGAGCCAGAAGTCAAAAGACAACACTGTGTAGCAGTCATATGCAGCTGGCATATGACAAAAAAGCTTTAGCCTGCAAATAGCACTGCAGATCCCATTGCAGCCTCAAGGTGGCAGTTTTCATTTGTATAATACTGTAATTGTCATATAAAAGTACAATAGTGAATAAAGTTGAAGAAATTGAAAATAAATGTTTTTATTTCTGTATGCTTATCAGCCTATAATAAAAAAAGGAACACGGTTTTGATTCAAAAGGTATTCTAAAGATGTATTTAAAATATATAAAACTATCTTAAAAAATATTTGCAGAATCTGTTAAATTTGATTTGTACAAAATTACAAATTGTACTTTTAGAAGAGCATCCTTTTGATTTTAGCATCTTTATAGAATTTGTGGTCACTAGAGATGGTTTTTCGATATCGAGTACCAGTACCGATATTTACCTTTTGGTACTCGCTGATACAGAATACCGATACTGGTACTTCCGCTAGCATTGTTCCAGATTCCCGGGCAATCAGTAAGCCAGGCAGTGTGTCATTTTGTCACATTTAAAAAAATTGCCGCAACATCTTTGGGACAGGTTTTTTAACCTTGACAAACATTTTCAGCAAAATAATGTCAACTGTGGTTAATAACCACTCCTGAGAACATAAATGTTGCTGAAAGTTGTGGTCAGGGTTAAAAAAAACTTACATTAATAACAAAATGGACATTCACTCCTAATAAGGCACAGTTGAGTTGCCTATATATTAACTACATATTTATTCCATTTGTAGCAGGCTATAAGACTCAAATGCAGGAATTAAAATTGCAGGGAGAAATATTTACGATCTCAGATATGTGGGTGATAACACTCTTGTGGATTAAAATTACAAGAATTTGAAGAGCATGTTGTTGAAAAGTAAGAAAGAAAATGCAAAAGGCGGCTTGCTCTTTAACATTAAAAACTTAGGCTTCTCCATAGATAGATGGAGAGGTGTGGAAGAAGTACTGTTTATCTGGGTTCAACTTCGCTGTAGATAATGAGAACAGCCATTCAATTTGAAGATGTTTCTTGGATGGAAAGCTAAGGCAAAACTGGTAAAACTGTGATGAAAAGAGATGAGACATAATCAGCAAAGGTTCATACAGTCAAGATTGTAGTCTTTCCAATGTTAACATACAAAAGAAGGAATATGAACATTACCATGACTGAGCACCAGAAAATTGATGCACTTGAATTGTTTAAAAAGTGTTGATTTGCTTGGTTTGAACAAATCAGTCAATACTCAAGTGAGGTAAAAAGGACTGTTTATGTGAATAATTGACTCTGGCAAGCACCCTGATGTTGTAAATAATATAATTTACCACCATAAGTGTCACACACTATAGTCATTAAATACAATGTATTTTAGTAAAAACATTGCTTCCCAGGTTTCTTAAAACATACTAAAATTCTACTCCAAATATTTACAAATGTCAAACAAGTATGATTCACCACAAGGTACAATAGGAGAAAGGGCCAGGAAGGCAAGAGACAATACTGTGTTGTAGACGTATGCAGCTGGTATGTGACAAAATAAGCCTTTAGCTTGCGGATGACACTGCAGAAGCCCTTACAGCCTAAAGGTAGCAGTGTTCTTCTGTTTATTACTGTAATTTCCACATCAAAGTACAATAATAAAAATATTATTATTATTATTATATTATACCGGATTTATATAGCGCCAACAGTTTGCGCAGCGCTTTACAATATAAGGAAGACAATTACAATGCAATTCAAGACAAGATGGTAAGGAAGGTCCTGGCCCGTGAGGGCTTACAATCTAAAAGGGAGGGGCAAGTTATACATGAGGAGGTAGCTGTGTGGGGATGAATTGTTTGACAACGTGATGGTTCAGTGGTTAGGTTGAGGTGGGATAGGCTTCCCTGAAGAGATGAGTCTTTAGGGGGCAGTCAGAGTGGGATATAGATGGACAGGTTGGGGTAAAGAGTTCCAGAGGATGGGAGAGACTCTAGAGAAGTCCTAGAGGTGCACATGGGAGGAGTTGACGAGGAAGCTGGAAAGCGGGAGGTCTTTTGAAGAGCGGAGGGGTGACACATTGAGACAAGGCTTGAGATATAGCTGGGGGAAGAGTTGTGGATGGCTTTCTAAGTCCTTGTTAATATTTTGAATTTTATCCTTTGGGCTTGCAGAAGCCAGTGGAGGGATTGGCAGAGGGGGGTTTGGGATGGAAGCTAGTGCAGGGATCGGCACCGGGGGGTTGCAGGCACTGAGCGGTTGGTTAGGTTGATGAGTCTAGCAGCTGCATTCATGATGGACTGAAGGGCGGATAGCCTGCGTAGAGGTAGGTCAATGAGGAGGGAGTTGCAATAGTCAAGACGGGAGATAACAAGTGAGTGGATGAGTATTTTTGTGGTGTCATTGGTGAGGAAGGGGCATATATTGGAGATGTTACAAAGGTGAAGGCAGCAGGATTTGGATAGTGATTGGATGTGGGGCAGAAAGTGAATCAGTTAGTCTGAGTCCATGACTCACCTAGCACCTTGGCATGGGGGGAGGGATGGATAGTTGTGTTATCAATCTCAAGGGAAAAGTTGGCGGAAGGTGCATGGCCGGGAGTAAAAATCATGAGCTCAATTTTTGAAAGGTTGAGCTTTAAGAAGTATCAACCTTTATTAAGAAAAGAACAAGGTTTTTATTAACATGGTATACCAAATAAAAAGCTGTATATGTGCTTAAACTAAATAAAACATTAAAAGAACATACTTTGTTATACAAATTAGCCATAGAGTTATTGTCAAGTTAACCAATGCATGCTAATGCTATTACATTTGGACATCTTGGCATAAAAAAGAAAGAACAATGTGTACTTTTAGAACAGCTTTATTTAAATTGTAGCAACTATCTAGAATTTGTGGTCACCTTTTATTTTCAGGTATTCATGATTATCTGATCTTCCAAGGTTAAAAGTACTTTGATTAGAAAACATTTGTGAAAACATAAAGGACTTTTTTTTTTAATAGGAGTGTTATTACAGTAATATTACCAGATTTCCAAAATTAAATCCGGGGACACTCTACTGACCATGCTCACTGTTAACCACACGCACAAAATCACACCCCTTTTTAAGTCACAGACTTTTAGAAAAACAGACATTTCAGGTAAAAAGACAAAATAAACTAACTTAACATAAGCTGGACCAAGATACACATTAATAGCTAGGAGAGACTCCTTCAAAGTATCAACAAGAAATTTGCGGAGCGCATAGCCACCCACTTAAACGCTGGTGGTTTGGTCCACAAAGTGGGTGTTTTCCACATACACTTTTAGCGCCACCATTGTGGGTTGCCATCTGCCCTGCACTCAGCAACTGTTCAGTTGGTGGCTGCACAGTATAATCTTGTGAGTTAACTGCTAGTCAGCTGGGGATAAAGTGGTAGATGCTTCTTTCCTGGGAACAGACCCCTCCAAACAGGGACTAATGGTAGACATACGTTATAGCAGTAAACCATGCATAGTAGTAAATTATACTAGTAAAATGTTTTCTTATGGTTCCCTGAAAACCTATGTAAACCAGAGTCAGAACAGTTTATTTGCCACCATCGGCAAAAGGGGCATTAGGGGAAAAAATCTGGAAGTAGGAGATGAGATGGCCATCTGTAGCTCTGTCAATATATATACCTAAGTGCGGAACCACCAGAGACAAATTTTTCAACTTGTTTTCCACATGTTCCATTATCACCTAATTTCTTTAAGTATTCAGAGTAATAAAGGTGGATCAGCAGGGTCTGCCTTACCATTTATTCATATAACAATGCATTGATTGGGAAAGTCATGGTGCCAAGGTATTATAACGTAGTTCATTGACTAGACTAGTCTCATTGACTAGAAGTTTTTCAGTATATAGGATACAACAGTGTTTACTATTTTTGGAGGAAAATGGGATACTAGATCACCCCATTTATTTCCTGATATATTTTTATGTGGGCCAGGAAGAAACACTTTTAGCTAGACATAACTAACTTGATTATTGGTTGATGACTAAAGACAACAAGCCTATACATACCTCCCAGCTTTCTGAGATGAGAAAGAGGGAAACATTATGGCATAAACAGCCCCAGTAACATGGCCTCTGGAGATATATTACACAAAAAAGTGATAGGTCAAGCCAACAAATGCGTTTTCACCAGTATTTTACACTGGCTTTTAAAAAAAAAAACAACAATAATTTAGAGGTTGGACGACAGATTAAAGCGGACCTTTACCCATATCTTTAAAATAACAACAAACACGCCTTTAGAAATGTTTAGTAATGACAATCTACAGACACATACTTCTAGATAATTGCCGGCTTTGTATTCTTTCTTCCTGGATTTTTGGCATATGTGACTAGACATGTGACAAGGACATGTGAACATACACATCATCTCAGGGGAGGAAAATTCCTTTCCCTGAAATCTCACCAGATTACAGATGAGATTTCCCAGCAATGCTCTGCTGATGACAAGGCAATCCCAGTGTGCATTGCTTTGGCAAACTGAAGTCATTTTTCCCTTTCAAAATAGGAAGTGAATGCTTTGCAAGTGTAAGTATTTCGAAATCACAGCATTTTACACCTGACATGTCTATGTTATTATTAATCATCATACATAGAGCGATGCATTGGTAGATTTTTATTTGTAAGTGTAAAGGTCCGCTGTTATGGTAAGCTCAGAATACCTGTCAGAGTTCTCCTCTGAGAATCCCAGCCAGGGCTTCCAGGGGATTCTCTACTAATGGATCTAACAGGCTCTGCAAGGAGCTGGTGCTGTGTCTTTTTGCCAGCTTCCTGTTTCATGAAAGAGCTTATACTTCTGCTGTTTTCTCGTTGCTGACCTGGACTGTCTGACCCGTCTTTGCTTACTGCCCGCCCTGATCTTCTGACTGGACCCGACTTTGTTCTTGTCTCCTGCGTTTATCCTCTGATTGCTAGTTGCCGACCTTGGACTGTCCGACCACCCTTTGCTGGCTGCCTGCCTTGAACTCTGCCTGGATCCTCATTGGAGCCCTCCTGTTCTCGTCCATCCCTTGGCAGGGCAACCCTGGGGACCGCGACCTGTTACCAGCCCATCTCCACCATCAGGAGCTCTGGTGAACACCGGCTGGTACTTAGACTCCGCCCCTCAGGTAAGCCCGTGTCACCTGCCAGGGGGTGTCAACCTAACATCCGCTTTAATTTAACATTTAAGAGTTAAAAAATAAATGTTTTATGATTGTAAACATCAACCAAACAGATGGACAACAGAGGGGGGAAGAGGGGCCCGAGAGAATAGGTTCAAGGGACAGTTGAGAGTCATGCCTATTTATTTACTCCATATGTGGTCTACTTGTAGCAGACTATAACACTGAAATGCAGGAATTAAAATTGCGGGGAGAAATATTTACAATCTCATATATTTGGATGATAGTACTCTTGTGGATTTAATGAGAAGGATTTGAAGAGCATGGTGTTGAAAAAGAAAGAATAAAATGCAAAAGGTGCCTTGCTGCTCAACATAATAAACAAGACTGTCACTTAGCCCTATGAGCTCTCCAAAGATATGGAGAGGTATGGTAGAAGCACAGACTTTTTTGAAGGGTTCAAGGTCTCTGCAGATAATGAGAGCAGCCATTAAATTAGAAGATGTATCTTGGATGGAAAGCTAAGGCAAAACTGGTGAAACAGTGATGAAAAGAGATAACACATTGTCAGCAAAGTTTCGCAGAGTCAAGGTTATTGTCTTTCCAACTGTAACAACAGGAAGAACATGAACATTAGAATAACTAGGCACCAGTAAATTAATACACTTGAATTGTTTGTAAAGTGTTGCTTCCCTTTGAGTGAAAGAAGAACAAATTAGTCAATACTCAGGTAAAGTAAATGGATTGGTCTCTGGAAGGATTGACACTGGGCTTAAAAACCCCAAACAATTTAATGTAATCCAGAACTCTATCAGTTTGTGACAAAAACAAAATTTGTTTTTCTAACTGGGAACTAAAGCATAGTTACATTTTGTTTTTCTAACTGGGAACTAAATTAGTCTATAACTAAATGGTATTGTCTAATTTGTCTCTTTTGTAATAGCATTAGAATTATGTTTCTGGCACAAACTATTTATTTTTACAATCTACAATTAACACAGATTTATGAATGAATGCTACAACATTAACCCTCATTCATAAATGAATGAAGAGCATGACTGAGCTGTCAAACACTGACAGACAAGCCCTGCAGATTACACTGGGAGATACACTTTCCCAGTGTAATCACTGGAGCTCCATAGTCAGATTGATCCACGGGTCCACTGTGCTCTGTCAGGAGTAGTGTTAGCATTCCTAACACAGAGAGGGTGGCTATCACAGGTTTGGTGATTGCATTTATAAAGCTGCACTCTCAGAGTGCTATTACCGCACTCCAGCCAGTTACTTAGATGGCTGAAAATAAAGTGAACGGGATTAGTAAACAGCTCTTGAGCAAAGTCTTGCTCAGAGCTGTTCCTTGTTGCCCATGTTTCTTCATTTTCCTGTTGCTTTGCATAAAGATGAGACATGGACTTGAACGACTCGCAGCTGAATTACACACACAATCTGGTGCTCCAGTAATTTCACACAAGGTAACAGATTAATGCCAGATTGTCAGTTGGGTTTGTGAAATACCACAAACTGTCCTGATTCCCCATCACCACTAAGTTTGATCTTCAGTAAAGTTTTCAACTGCAAGAGTTCATGATGTCGTGGGACCAGGGGTTGCGACGGAGATTGTAGGGTCCTTCTTGGGGTGAATTGGTGCCCGGCGGCGTGCTGCAGGTGTGCACATGAGCGCATACATGACATGCGTGCGTGACGTGCGCATGTGGCACTACCGTGGCTTCTTAGTCGCTTCGGGTGCTGGTCATTGCCGGGGAGGGCCTTGCGAGCACTCCTTCTCTCCCAGCCGTCCCATTGGTTCACAGGGACCTGTGGCTTCTTGGTTACCCAGACAACGGGGGCGTCGCTGGCCCCTGCTGGGTTTAAATTCCAGCCAGAGCCAAGACTTGTTGCTGAGTTATTCTGCCATTCCCAAAGCAGCTACAACGCCTCATTTCCTGTTTCCTGCCTCCCTTCCCTGCTATTCGGATCTCTTGGTTATCGACCCCTGGCTTGCCTCACCGTTTATGATATTCCCTGCCTGCCTCGGCCCGATCTGTACTCTGACAACGCATTTTGGATTATCCTTTCTTGTACCTCAGCCTGGATTCTCCTTCTGGGATTGTTCCCTGCTATTGGGTTCCAATCCAGCAAACAGGGGGGCTTCCCTCCTTCCCTAACACATGATTTCAACACTCACTCGTTATCAGTGAGAACTAACTTAGCAGCACTGAATGGGAGTGGGCTGGGTGTCTGTGTCCCTTCTATGTTCCCTGACTACCCCCTGGAATACTGGCTTCTAACAAGTGTACTGAGAAAATTGCAGTTGCTGCTAAATAAAAAGTTAATTTTCACAAGCGAACCCCTGAAGAAAAGTTACTCACTGGGTAACTAGGTAACAAGTTACCACATATATATTAACATTGTACAATCAAATGTTGGTTTTAATCATTGTAAAATAAATGATACCGTATATACTCGAGTATAAGCCGTCCCGAATATAAGCCGAGGTACCTAATTTTAGCCAAAAAAACTGGGAAAAAGACAGTAATATGAAGTAGTACGCATGCCTCATATGAAACCCCACATTTGTATATTTTGGTGTTATGGAGTTCAGAATTACTGACCTTATTCATAAAGTGGTGTTCTGAAAATACCATATTGCTGGCAGCAAGGCATTTTTTAACAGCATGGAGGCCTGGTGCAATACAATAATCCTATATAGGCTTGTGTGCATTTCAAGGCTTAACACTGCATCCTAAATTGTTTACCATTTTTACCACTTTTAAACATTGCATTTGATTGTATCTGAGAGATTACAAAAAAGCCCATGTTTCCACGTCCAGATCTGGAATATTAATCCATAGTCATGTACAAGATTACCAGCATTATTGTAGGGAAAGCAGTGTTAATCTTCTGCTGTGATGATGAGGTTGTTGAAATAGACGTGAAAGTTAAAATTAATGGGAAAGAAGTGTAATGATCGGAGGAGATTTGTAAAAATTAAATGGATTTCCATTCCAATCAAGTCTCATTCTCTTGTTGGAAATGTCAAAGTGTCAGACAGGGCTATTAAATGAGCATGATTTATAGCAGAAACAAGAAGATAATTTCTGGTGACTGTCTGTATCCCGCAAGCACAGGCAAGGAAAGTGGTAATGTACAACTAGGGATGCTCCGATACCACTTTTTTAAGACCGAGTATGAGTACCGATACTTTTTTCAAGTACTCGCCGATACCAATTACCGATACTTTTTCTTAAAAGAATGATGGGGTCACAAGTCACCACATTCTCTACAATAACACTACTCGCCAACTTGCAGCAGCATCTGTTAAAGGATAAGTACACTTTAAGATGAAAGATCACTATTGTCACCCACCAGCTTGAGCAACAAAACAATCTCAACTGGAAACTGCTTCAGAAATCACTGTCTGGGGTCAGCACAGTATTTCCCAGCTCTGTACTCTGTAGTTTCATTACAATTGGACACAAGTACCAATGTAAAGAAATGGTCCTAGCAGACTAGCTATTTTGCCTGTAGCCAAACCCTGTCTCTCCCATCTCCAGCTTTTCTAAAGAATGATTAGAATTCAGCAGACTTGCTGGAGTGAAGGATGCTGGTGTCCCACCATTTGCTTTGTGGTTTCCTCTGTTGTCCCCTATGTCACTCCAGGGTAAGGGACAGATGGAAGGAACCAGAAGAAGCAATGACATACCAGCCAACTGAGACGTAGAACTGTGCCAGTTGATGCAGATTTTTCTGTTAACTTAGACCTGCAAAGAAGTGGAGTTCAACAGCGGGACAGTTACGTATTCATTGCTTTCTTTGCAGGGAGCTGCTCATACCATTGTTTTAAAATAGAGACAGAGCAAAGTTTAAGCAAAACTGCAATTTGCCCATCCTGGGCAAAGCAATAGGTTTGCTTTAATTCCCCATACACCACTAGCACATACATAATTTTCCTTTACTCTCCTGTCACTCTGTTCAGTGCTGGTGTTAGCCAAAGTCTGGGTATAGAGGAGCATGTAACTCATGCCAAGTGACTGCTATAGGCCAATCAGTGCTGTTATATGGGGTATCTATAGTATATTCCGGTGTAAGCTACAACTCCAGGATGGGGGTGTGACAGGAAGGTAAGTATATACTTTATGGCTGTGAAGATCTACATTAAAGTGAACCTTTTTCTTTATCCTGCGTGGGCAAAGCACAGCTTTGCTTTGAAGCAGTGGTGGTCAACCCTAGCTGATGTAATGGGCTTTAAGTGTAGCCCTGACATTGCCAAAACCCCACACATAATATTCATGTATGTGAATGTAATGTTACAGAGAACTGTCTGAGGCTGCAGACATGGAACAAGAGATTGCCAGTGGCTACCTACATGCTACAAGAGATGGTCAGAGAGTGCAGACATGATATTTTAGTTGATGGAGTCTGCACAAATGCTTCAGGAGACACTCAAAGACTGGAGACATATTACATGAGATTACCAGAGATCACTACTATTATAGCCCTTTACAAATCAATGCTTCCACGTTTGTGCTCCTTGCAGACCCCTTACAAAATTACTTGTGCCACATTTGATATTTCTCTCAGTATTATAAATAATACGTAATATAAATAAACATAAAAAGAGAAAATAGAATTGACAGCACAGAAAAAATTAAGATAATGTAAAATAAATAAATCAGCAGTGACAGCACTAAAAACACTCTGACATTGTTTCTCCACATAAAACTTAAAGGGATGTTAACTTGAAGAGATAGAACTTAAAGGGATCCAACCTCTACCTTGGGTTCCCCCATTTTTTACATGCTTAAAGGGATGTTACTTTTATGGCAATTCTTGAGATTTTCCTGAGATGCTGAATAGGTTATACAAGGTAAATGAAATGGTGATACAAGGCAAATGCAGTTCCTTCCTGTGTTTACCTATGAGGAGAAGTGGTAACACCTGAGGACAGCTCAGTTGTAGCATAAGCAATGATAATTCACTAAAAGCTGGAAAAGAACTAGGGAGATCTTACCACTTGAATCTGCAAGAGATAAAATAAGCCAGCAAGTGACTTATTTCACCAAGCTGTACCTACAACCTCCTCATGTGAGGAGGACTGACTCTTAAACTTGCAACTCTAGCCAAAATGTCTCTTTATTAGGTCTATGGACCATAACTAATGTCCCCAAGAGGTTTAACCCTTCACCAAGCTTCAACTGGAATTCCACTTTAATAGTGTAATAAAGCTTTTTATTTTTTCATTTCTAATATTAAAGGTATACTGAAGCTAAACATGACAGTCCTTAATCTAAACTGATTTGGAGGGCTGGCATTCAGTTTCTGTACCCAGCTGTTAGCTTAATCCATATGGCTGTACCGCATAGCACAATTCTTTAAAGGTCGCAAGCCACTTACTTTGACCTACTGTCGGGAGGCTTTACACATGCCATCTTCGGAATACTTTCATTACAGACAATTGTTACACTTTTTAGGTTCTTTGAAAACACCAAACGTGATGTCTCCCTTTAGAACAACCTACGAACAGTGGTGTCTTGGAGCCGGGGGCCAGAGGGGGGGAGTCTCGCTGCTCTATTCCCTCCTCCTGGTAGACTCTGAAAGTAAATTACCCTATATGTTAGCTTGGGAACAAGACCTGGAAAGGGTTATTCCTCTGGAGGTCTGGCATCAATGTTGTTCCCGTGTGTCATCAGGTCTACTTAATATTTCACTAATAGAAGCTAATTATAAGGTTCTATCTAGGTGGTATATGGTCCCTGCCAGACTAGCGAGAATATACCCAGAGGTTTCTCCTCATTGTTTTAGGGGATGTGCACACTCGGGCACGATATATCACATATGGTGGGAATGCCCCAAATTGAGACCTTTTTGGAACCGGCTTTATGCTCTAATATTTAGGGTTACTGGGGTGAGAGTCCCACGAGATCCCCAATATGTGTTGCTGAATTGCCCGATTCCAGGACTGTCTAAAGCTTTGGATAAATTAATTACTTTCTTTCTGTTGGCAGCCAAAATAACCATAGCTAGGGCTTGGAAAACACCAACAATTCCATTCCACTTGGTCAAACAAAAAATGTTGTGGATTATGGTCCATGAGAAACTTCACAGCATCCTCCAAGATAATAAAAAAAGTTTTGAATTGACCTGGACCCCCTGGTTGTTATATACAGGGGTGCTGGAAACCGGGTAATTTTCATTGTACAACTTTTCTGGAATTTTTCTCTGGGGACTAAGTTTAAGGTTTAAGTAGATGTTGGGCTATTTGGTCGGGAATGGAACTACTCTTTTCGGACTCTTAAGCTGTTCTGCTTCCTCTAGTATCTATTTCCTTTTCCTCTTTTTGTCTGTTTTTTGTTCTTTATGCTCGCACATGTGAGCCGTTTAGTACAGAAGGTCTTCTATTGATATAGATATGGAGGAGATCATAACAAATGTTTGCTTCAGACATAGGCGGATCCCTAGGCCAGATATTCCTCTCAGACTGTTCTGATTTTTGATTTTAGTGATGGGGGATAAATTGGCAAGAATAGGTGGATAGATATGTTCTGTTGTACAGAACTATTATATATTGTGTGTATGGCCTCTAGTGATCCCCTCCTACTACTTTATTATGCTAATGTGGAAGAAACTGTAATGCAATTGTATGCTATACTGATTGTGCATCATGTGCTATTTTATTGTTTTATTGTACTTTGGAAAATGAATAGAATACTTTGAAAGTTAATCCATATGGCTGCTGGGATCCTTATCCCCTTTATAGCCCTGATACTTAGACCTGTAATAGATCTCTTAAAAAATGAGGTGTTGCTAATAAGGCTAAACAACTAACTTAGTTTGAAATTGTGCTTATATGCCACCTCATATCAAAATGGTGTAAATGTCAGTGCTCAACCATCCTGTGAGCAGCAAGAAATGGGATCAAGACCTTAAAATGTAAACCTCCCAATGGCAGCACTGTGGTAAGATTCTGACCTAGGGAAAGAATCTAAGTTCACTTGCAGAATCTTCTATTGAAACCCTACTCCTCTAGCTTCATTAGTATGCTAGGCACATATACACTTTGCACTAATTTAAGCTCCATTTACAGCAGCATTCTTGTCAGATATTCCTGCAATATCAACCTTCAGAGTTAATTTAATAATTGTCTCTGAAAGAATTCAGGCAATATAAACTGACCCCAGAAAGACTTTCCCAAAAATGCTGTCTAGACCATTGTGGTAATAGAGGTCTCAGAGCCAAAGCTTCTAATCGACACTGAAGCCTTTCTATAGTTACCCCTGTCTGCTCATTTCTGGGTGGGTGGGCACCTATTTAGACGGATGACAAATCTTCAAGTTAAATTTTTAACTTCAGTACAAAATAAAGCTCAGGACCATTCCCAACACCTCATATCGGCCAATCCAATTTATACCACATATAAACTTGTTTATTATGCATGGTCCAGCAACACCCCCATAAAAAATCATGCTTTCATTAGTCAAGGCTCCCTTTCATTAAAGCCAACCCCAGATGCGATGTTTATTTTTTTCTTTTTCAGCCGGTGTTTAAAAAAAGCAGCTCTGACTTACCCCCAAAGTACCTCAGCTTCACCACAAGGTGTTCTCAGTCCTCCAGTTTGACTAAGGACATATTGTGCTTTGTGTCTTGGCATCAACAAGGCTTCTTTCAGCATCACCAATGACCCTGCAGATCATGCAACCAACTTGGAGATGGTAGAAAAATGCAAGTATAGAAAAAATATAGTGGGGTTCTGGGAAAGGGGGAAGGAGGGCAGATAGATGAACCCAGTTAATTTATAGACTAACCCCCACATCACTAAGGAAAATGTGAAGATTTAAAAAGGGCTACAGAGACTAATCCAAAAGCCTATACAGTCTTAACTAAACAAATTAGCCAATGAATACTGTTGACAAAGTTTATGATTTACAGTATAACACGTGGATTCATGGGGCTTTCAATGGTACAACCAAAAATCCATATAATAAAAACATATTTTATTACTCTGCATTAAAACCACATAAAATACCTGTATCATCACATAATATGATCACATAATCACATTCACATTCATTATACACATAATAGTTGGAACCTCCCAAGTATGCCAATTGCACCATACTTATAAAGCCATACATAACTCAAAGATAGAACTAGTCTAATGGAGATATTCAACAGATGAGTCCAAAAGTTGTTGGTGAAATGGCAGTGACCATCTTCAATGTATTTCACATACAGGGCTTCTTTAGGAGGAGGGAGGAAGTTCTACAACATTGTAGAACTTCTACCAATAAGCCCCATTAACCCACATGTTATAATGTATGTTCTATAGGGTTGGGATTTAACTAATGTAGTGCCCCACAGTCTGGTATTTATCCAAATTCCAAAGTTTATGATTTCTCTGCTTTGCGTTATGGTAACAATTTTGTCACAAAGCTGGGATTACACCTCATCTGCTTGTGAAATCATGTCAATGGACTCTCTTTACTCTCTTTGAAAAGGCTGAAAATAAAGCAGCACATTTACTACAAATTCAAGGACGTCACACAAAAGCCAGCAAAACATGTTGCAATGTGGAATTCTAGTTTTGTGTTTTCAGATTTGTGCTTTGAAAGGTTTGAGAGTTCAGTGGATCTGTTACATGTGCGGCAAGTATACATTGCTGTAACCTAAACTGCAGAAAGGGCTGGAACTGTCGTATTAAATTCAGAAGAACGAAATGCTTTCTGCAGCCATTTTTTTATAGAGTGAGGAAAGAGGCTACATTCTCTATCAGTTTTTTATTTACTGCTACATGTATCCACACCGAGATTTCCAACTTGTTTCCAGTCAATCTGAGACTTTTCAATTTTTACATTTTAAACTTTTACGTTTAATCTGCTAACAGTTTACTTACCCTAGTTCACCCCCCACCCTCTTCCATCAAATGCTCATAAAATTGTTGGGGTTTTTTTACATAAATTTTTTTAGACCCAGTGATATCATCAAAGGGTATCTATATACCTCTATGCAAAGCAGAAGGATCATGGCTGGTGGGTGTGGTCAATAGGCTGTTTAACATAGCTTCCTAAAATAAAAACACAGCAACCTGCATCACTACATCTCTCAAGAGCTTAATGCAAACAGTGGACTGGTTCTTGGGAGTAAATATGCAAATATACAAATTCCTTAATGGTTGGGTGTCAGTGCATTTGCATAAAACCATCCTAAGTAACACTCCCAAGTGATCCCAAACCTCTATAAAGAATTGAAATCCAATGAATGAAGAGGCAGGCCAGAGACAGTAAGGCTGGACACACTCCAGCTAGGAAATGAGGTGGGCTCAATTAGACTTGCTGCAGCATCTAATGCACCCTGTAAGAAGCTCACCGTGTGCAGTGAAATCAAAGTAAGCATTTTCAGTACAGGAGAGGAGTTGCTACAACTGTGCTTGCCTCAAGATGAGGCCAGGGTTTAATTATTTTTTTCTAAAAAGCTAACTTTCTGATTTTGCATGCAGTTATTCTGGGATTGCTTCCCATAAAATTGAGGAGGAGAGCTGGACAAATCCAAGAGAATAGGCTGATGGCATCAATATCCCAAGATGCATCATGAAGTCAGAGAGAAGCCACAGTTGCTTGTGAGCAGGAAGTGCTGAAGATTCTATATTTTTATACATTTTTCTGCATATTTTTTTTGCATTCTTGTCTATGTTGTGGGGTCACCATAGAACAGTGCATGCTTACTTTTATTCTTTAGCTCCACTGCAAATCATAAGTTCACAAGGGTGTAAAGAACAGGGGTGTGCTTCCCCTTAAAGTGACAACAAACTCAGGAGTTTAATGTCAAAAATCCATTCAAGTACCTTAACTATGAACAAAAATGTATCTTAATTGTGTATCACTCGGCTGTAGATCCTCAAATCATCTCTGAATTGGTGCTGACACTGTGCTTCCTTCTGGAGGGTGGCTACCTTTGTTCCTCATGGTCCCTGAGTGTGTTGTAAAGTAGCCACCACTCCCACCACTCCAAGCTCACTCTTGTGATGGACTACAATCTCATGTTTAGTTTACTAATTTGTATTGAGATTGTAGTCCATCACGGGATTGAGTTAAATCTTAAACTACTAAATCTACTAACTCCATTCAGCATCCTTATATTGTATTTGCTGCAAACATCTCTTTCCTACTAAGTCATTTAACATTTTTCTTATTCATGATATAATTAAACATAGCCAATTAAACAGAAAAAAATGAATTTCATTCAAATTATTGAAAACCATTTACATTATAATGTACTCAACCTAAATAAATATATAAATAAATAAATGCAAAGTACATTGTGTTAAAATTGTATACACCAAATAATTCTAATTTCTCTTCTACTTAATCATTCCAAATTACTGTCTAACCTCTAAAATTGATCATTTTAACGTTTTTCATAGTGGTGTGTATACATCATCCGATCATCTTCTTCCTTCCAGTAATTTGCAGCAGTCCCTCCAGCGTTGGTGCCGGCCTCATACTGCTGTTTCTTCCTGTGGCCCATGGAGTCTGTCCGGCGTGCACGCTCCTGGCTGCTTGTATTCACTTTCACTGTAGCTCTCCTCATCTCCCCTCCGGTGATATGGACTGCGCATGTGCCCGCACACATCCTCCTGTACGCCTGTTCGGGGAAGCTAAGTTCTGCAGCTTGGGAGCGAGTGGTGCAGACCTAGGTAAGTTATTGTCTATTTGACCATTTTTTTTTTTTTTTAAATGTTGTGGCATATATTTACTGCTTGCTAGCAGTAGATATATGTAAAAATAAGATACTTTAATGCCACTGTAACTTCTGAGTTTAGTGTCACTTTATTAAAACTTTCCAAATGCTTTGCAAAGCAAATGCCTGTTCTTTCCATGGATAGCAAATGGTCTAGTATGCATAGTGCATTCCTCTTTAATTTTAATCTTGTCTGCAATATTTGGCAGGCATTACAACTTTCAAAGCTTGCCAAAGACCTCCATTCAAGTCAATGGAAGTGCACTGCTCCCAAGGCGTTTGGCATGCATTTGTGAAGCACTACAGCAAGGCTCTTTCCTCACCACTACCCCCAAAAAAATTTCTAGCACCTTCAAATTGCATCTGGAACACAAACTAACATTGTAGGAGTTTTAGTATCAAAGCCTTTGTGAACTTAAAGTGGTACTCCCAGGAAGTAAGTTTTTTATTGCAAATTTACATTGGTCCAACTTGGCTCAATGTAAGTATCCATATCTGACCTCCGGAGGGCCGTTGGGGATGAAAAATCACTGTAGTAGTCTGAGCTACATACATTGATAGCCATGATCTGCCAGCTGCAGCTCCAGTGACTTCATCTCTGTACAATGAACACAGGGAATCACACTATGGGAAATGCCACCATTCAGAGAATGCCTTCTATTTGTTCAATGAATATAATAATTCTCTGATTGTACAAGGTGGAGAGCCTGACATTACCTTCTTCTCCTCTCCACCTTGTTCAATCAAAGAATGCCTTTTATTCATTAAAAACAAAGTACTCTCTGAATGGCGGAGGTGCCAAGCGAGTGACGCCCTCTGTTCAGTGTGCAGAGGCGATGCTGGTGGAGCCGCCACCGGTAGAACACGGCAATCAATGTATGACTACTATAGTGATGTTCAGCTTTCCCAAGCTGGACCAATGTAAGTTTCTGAAACAACTTACTTCCTGGAGTTCAACTTTAACTGCACCAAAATCATAAGTGTGGTCAACATTGAAATACAACATAAAAAAAATATTTTAATAAACAGCAGACGTGAGTCAGTAGAGGTTTTTAACATGAAGTTTTCATTCAAACTTCAGGCAGAGTCATTCTGTCTCTCTAACCAGGGCTATACAATCAGCAATACAAAGCTGTGAAAGACTATTATGTCTATCTCCGAATACTCAACCCTCTCACTGCAGCTCCAGTAAACCATCTGACCTTGCATTGCTAAATTTTTACTAACTCCATTCAGCATCCTTATATTGTATTTGCTGCAAACAACTCTTTCCTACTTAGTCATTTAACATTTTTCTCATTGATGATAATATTAGGCATAGGCCAACTAAAAAGCAAAAAATGAATTTCTTTAAAATTATTGAAAACCATTTACTTTATAATGTTCCCAACCAAAGAAAAAAAAATGTAAAGTACATTGTGTTCAAATTGTATACACCAAATAATTGTAATTTCTCTGCTACTTAATCATTCCAAATTACTGTCTAACCTCTGCAAAAGTTAATAATTTTGACTTTTGTCATAGTGGTGTGTATACAAATTGGAAGCCGCTATGTAAGAACTTGTAGAGTTGACCAGTGTAGTAAGACTTATCAGTTAAAGAGAATCTGTCATTGCCTAAATAGTGCTCGGGGGCACGTGGCACTTCTCTAGTAAGACAAAGTAACAGGTATTTGTCAGAGTCAGTTGGCTTCCAGATTAATGTAAAGTTACATTAATTTTAGGCGGAAGCACACTCAATATTTATATGCAATATACTGCTGCTGACAAGTAGGGATGAGCTCAGGTCCGGACCAGAATTCATCTGTATTGACCAGTATCAGATCCAGAGATCTGCAGAGCTGTTTGCAAAGCTGTCAAGAATGAAACAGGTTTTTCAGGTGTTCAATGCTCAACAATCAGGGGTGTTCCTACACTTTTCACCCCCTGAGGTTGGGAGGAGGGGGGTGTTGTTGTTGTTTGTGCTGTTGGTGCACATTCTGGGGGAGTGGCTGGTGGTGCTAATAATGCATGATACCAGGGGTGTATGTGCTGCTGGTGTTCTCGGGGTGGGGGTATGCTGGTGTTACCTCCGTCCGGCGTTCCGCCCAGCTCACTGACATCACTGGTTGCCAGGACCTGGGCAGGACGCCATCCAGAGCATCACAGGTCACTAAGAGCTCTTAGCAACCTGGGACACTCTGGCTGGAAAGGGCCCTTTTACACATACCTAATGAGGCAACCACCTCAGGCTGCCTTATCATAGGGACGACCCTGTCAACAATCACAGTAACAATAGAAAGTTAAGAACAATTTATACATTAGATTTTTTTTTTAGTAACTATACTCTTACCTCACATGTGACAGATATACAGTACATTACAAAGCTGAATCTGCAAAGCCAAGGTTACTCAAATGAGTATTCTATCTTGCATTGTGTTTATTGAATGTTACATGGTGTCCTCCAGCTTCTTTTAAAGTAAACCTGAAGGGCCCCTTCACACCTACCTAATGCGGTTCGTTACCGCATATATGTGTAAACAAACATTGCATTAAGGCAGTCCATTCATTTAGAATGGTCAATGCCAATGCACACCAAAAAGTCCCCTATGACAACCAATCTGTGTCAGCACTGATGAATTCAGATAAAGTCTCAGACTTCACACAGCCCTCAGTCCTCAAGTGGAAGTTAGCGGCATCTGTGGTTTTACTCCTTTTCTCTCTCAGTGCAAGCCTACAGTCTGCTCGGTGTAATACAATCTTTATAACACTGTAAAAGCAAATTTGTGTAACCAGCTGAAATATTAGTTTTGTGTTGTGTTGATTATTATTATACACCATTTATATAGTGCAACAGTTTGCACAGCGCTTTCCAAAATGTAGGGAGACAATACAGTTACAATACAATTCCAGTACAATACGGTTAGGAGGGCCCTGCTCGTGAGAGCTTACAATCAGAGGCGGCTCTTTAATTAGGCAAATTAGGCGGTCGCCTAAGGCCTTGTGCTCCCAAGGGCCTCGTGGCCGCCTAATTTGCCTGGCCAGCGTATTGCCTTGCAGGTGCAGCCAGGAAACGTTATGAGCTCTCAGCCCTGTTACTGTGAAGCTGAGAGCTCATCCGTTTGCTCCGTCCATCCACTCTGCCTTCTGGAGCTCCGCCCACCAGCCAATGAGACGTCACCCCTCCCATCCACCGCACGAGGATCTCAACCTGGCTGGGAAGGCGTAGTTTAACGTCACAGGCAGCTTGAGTCGGCTGCACCCGGTGCTGCCCGCTTCCATCCCCGAGAGACACGGCCTGCATTGCCCTGATCAGACCCGGCCCGCACAGTCCTGATGAGACCCTGTCCTGACCCGCACAGCATTGGAGAGACGCGGCCCACGCAGCCCTGGTAAGATTTTTTAGAGCACTGTGAGACCCTACAGAGCCCTGGTTTAACCTCTGTGGGCTCTAACCAGGTTAGTTAGACCACACATAGCCTCGGCGAGACTCCACATGGCCCCGGTGGGACCCCACAGATCCCCGGTGAGACCCCACAGAGCCCCGGTGAGACCCCACAGATCCCCGGTGAGACCCCACAGAGCCCTGTGGCAAAAATTTGATGGCAACAATGCAGAGCTACTGCTCCCTGATAAGGTTAAGTTGAAATCATATTTTTAGTACTAGTCCAAGGAATAAGGAATATTTATGGGGTCAGTTGTAGTATAATTGATTTTTTTTTTTTTACAGTGTATGTAAACCCTAGTGATAAACTTAAGAAAACTGTGAGAAAAACATGAATAGCCAGTGGCTATGGGAGATACCCATTTACATTTGGAGATGCAAAGCCCTATAAATATTTTAATTGTATGTTGTGAATTAATAAACTATATGTTTTAGTAGCTTATATGTGTTGGTGCCTAAAAACAGCAGGATGTCTAAACAATGTGTATTTCTTTTTCGTTAAGAATGGGAGTGGTGACGAGATAAGTCATCAACCCAACCCTATTGGCACTGAGTCACAGACTGGTAACAAGTATGCAGATAAGAAAGCCTGACTTTTCTCTGACTTTTGTCTAAGTGGATCAGGGACTCAGAAAGTATAAAAGCATGACTGATGGATTCGTCGATTTAGTCCCTCTGTTAAAAACCCCAATAAACACACAGACTGCGCAACATGGATTTTAACGGCCACAGCAGCACTTTTATTAAACAAACCAACTGTAACAATAACCAAAGTAATAAACCAAATAATATACAAATAAATACTCTTAATGACTGTTGTTCTGAGAAGGGGTCTTTGGGTGCCCAACAGCCCAAATAAGGCCTCTACTAAAAACTCCTCAAAAAGTCCCCAGGCGCACGCCAACCAGCTCAAGGACAGTTACTTCTCCCAAGTTCCAAGGGGCCAGGCCCCCCTACAAATACTGTCACCGACAGGGGGAAGCACCCATACCAGCTGATGCCCCTCCCCCCCCATTTGTGTAATTAACTCTGATTTTCGGAGCCCTTAACCCGCCAAGCTGCCATGACATAAAAAGAACCTTGCAACCAGCGGAAACCACAACATTCAGGGAGTGTGGGAGGGACAACCTGCTACCTCCGTCGATTTTTCAGGAAGAACGCCCCTCAGCCCTTGCAGTTCCAACCCATGTGGCTCCTCCCAGACACCTGACCCCAACGTCCAATCAGGTAAGAACAGCTAATTCCCATCCTATTCCTCCCCCCAGTCATGTAGCCCCTCCGTTTAGTCTCTCTGGGTCTGTCTTTTTCAGAAAGTGCTTTCATGACAACAAACAAACTTTCATGACAGGTTTACTTTAAAATAAAAACTGCAAAGTGTAAAACCCTTCTTGAGCTGCCATCTCAGCACACACAAATGTCCCCCTCTGGGCTTATTCCATTTAGTGCATTTTGTAAAAGCTTGCTATCTTTGCAACAACGACACATTCACAGAATACACTCTCGAAGCATCTCTAAGTAAACTTGGGACTTGGTAATGACTGGCAGTCATTATTTAATCTTGATCCTCGCATGTCCCAGAGCGGGTTTTTATTCAATCAGCCGGATTGTGTTGATTTTGGAAAATCATTTCATACCATGTGCTTTCCATCTAAATTAATAACGACTGGGTGCAATCTTCATGAAGCCAATCATTTTTCTATAATAAGACTAGTTTGATGAACACACCATTGTATATATAAAGGCTTTCATTGAGATGAATGACTTTTTAAAATACCTTTGGACGTCATTTACCAATTATGCCAGCTCCACAGAATACAAAATGACCCAGCACTCAACCAAGAATTATCTATAAAACCTAATTTATAATAAAACCAAAGTCTCAGGGGCCTTGGCTGCCTTGACTGAGTTTAGTTGCCTTCTGGTGTGTGGCTGTACATTTATGGAGGATTGGGCTACCATCATGGTAAGTCCCAGGTTGAGAGCTCAGATGGTTTAGAGTTAGGGCTCATGTACATGTCTGGAAAGAGCTGTACAGTGCACAGAACGGGTAAATTTCTACTCCCAGGAGTCACAGATGCAGCATACGATCTGCTGCCAGTGGTCTAACCAAATGAATGACAGGCTGAAATGTGTGACAGCTGTACCCAAATATTAAACGTCCAAGTGGTACTTGCATGCAGGTATGTATGCACTGCCCCAAACACAAACTGTCTGCATTCAGGGCAGCACAAACATCCGGCCTCCGTGTGATCGTCTGCACTGGATTGCAAGGCACACTGTGCCGCCCCAACAGGGGCATAGAATATGAGATGCATAGCCTCAGTTAATATTAGCATTGTTATATAGGTTAGAATTTATATAGTGTGATTTGCCTAACTATTTTCTCATAGCTAAATTCATGTGTTATCCTATGCTGCCATCTAGTGGCCTTTTGTTGTAACAAACATGCTTTCTGTAATTATTCCTCATGTGACGATGTATTTCCCCCTAGTGTAGCCCCTTCCTGCTTCCTGTGTGCAGTACTTCCTGTGTCATGGCACAGCTACTAGCCACATGTAACAAGGACCCACATGTAATCTGCACAGTACGTAGGAAAGGCATCATTTTCTGACCGCACAATACTATAACCGTTCAACTGCTGTTCCTATCATCTGCTGTAACCTGATGTAAAGAATAAACACCTCTTTTGAATGAATCGGTATTGACGAGTTCAGCTATCTGACGAGGATTGTCCGCAGTGAGTATATCTGCTTATACAGGCCAGGCATAGAGGTCTCAGCAAGGGATATATTTCGCTATCACAACGATCGGAGTCAGAATACACACTGTGCCTGCGGTCCGGTGCAATCAAAATAGTGCTTGCAGCATTTTGATCGCACCGGACCGCAGCCACAATGTGCCTTGCGATCCCGTGTGGGCGATTGCATGGAGGCCGGGGGGCGTGGCTACGGTGTCATTCGCTTCAATGGCCCCCTCCTGACCGGCAAAAAAGTGAGCCGGCCGCAATGCAAGGCAGTGCGTGCCGGCCAGAATCGGACCGTAACGCACTTCTTATGTTGTGAACTAACCCTAAAATCTTTGAAAACCCTGGCACCCAACTTTACATTTACATCCCACAACCAGCTAAGGATTCATCCCTGCCTCTAAAGTACTCCCGCATGCTCCTCGGGGTCGGTGGGTGCTACATATGTTCATGTAATATGTTCACTGCTAAGTTAGCCATTATTTTCTGCATCATTTTGAAATAAAATGTTGTGTATTTATTATAGTAAAGATTTCAGTGTCATAGATTCCTCACATACATGTGCATTTGATCTCAAGCTTAGGTTTATTAATCATGGTCATGATTAATAAAACTAAATTGTAAAAAATATATATTTTTGGTCGGATTAATTCGAGGGGGGGGGGGCTGATACATTTTGCCAACAGTTCAAAAGAAAATGAATGGGAAAATATATTTTACTCAAAAAATAAAAAAATATACCTACATAATTTATTTTCAGAGCTATGTTTAAACTTCCCCCAACGCTGCACTAGATTTTGAAATCCGTCCTTAAAAAAATCATATGTTTTGTTTTTGAAACCATTTTCTCACTGCAGACTTCACTTTTTCATCACAGATAAAGCGCTGGCCCTTCAAGTGCTCCTTTAGTTTAGGGAACAAGTGGGAATCACTAGGAGCCAGTTCTCGACTATACGGTGGATATGGCAGCACTGAAAAGTCCAGGTGTTGGATTGTATCTCTTGTTGCTGCACTTGTGTGAGGCCTGGCATTGTCGTGTTGAAGAAGTGTTTAATTTATTCCAATTTGTTTGATTCTGTTTTAATGCAGAAGAGTTTCAATACTTTTGTCTCATCTATAGTATTGTCTTATCTATAGTATTATTGGTAAACAAATGAACTGCTTATATGTTACTGGTTTGTTTTGATTTTGCAACAGATAATCTGATTTATAAAATGTTGATGCATTGAACTGATCCTCAAGCTATGTCATTTTGGCCTCTCAGGTCTTATGGTTTTGACTGTATAGCTTGTTTGTTCTCTTTTTTTATCTCTACATGACAAATGTGTAACCGAGGTTTTGTTACTTGAATGCTTAGTGTAATAAAGAAATGTATGCTTAGAAAAATATTTACAGTATTATAATACTGCCACAGGCTTTGGCAGCAGAAAAAAAACAATTTTTTAACTCTTGCTCAGTCATTAGAATTATGTTGCTGCCAGCCAGGCTGTGTCTTGTACTAGTTACCTACTATTCCTTGACAGTTCTTTGTCCCATGGTGCATTTAGTACTCTAGATCTATTTAGTAGATTAATTAGTAGAAGTCCGCTTCTCCTTTATAGTAAGGAACCACAATGCACGCAGCAGTTTTATTAAGATACCATGGAAGTGACCCGTGGACCAACTGGATCACGGAAGCCTGAAGTAGAAGTATAATCCTTCTGTCTCATTTCACGATTGGAACAGAAGTAGGAAGCACAAGCTGAGGCAGAAATAAAGTGAATATCCTTTTTATATCTAGCATGGCTTGTGTTACAGTCCATCGCTATGTATAGTATTGTCCTTGTGATTCTGAAATTGTGAAAATTCTCAGCATTTTGTCAAGTTTTAAAAAATTTTCTTTTAAAGAGTATCTAAACCCAAACACAACAATGTAATATAATACAGCTTGCCAACCCTAAATGTGGTGGCTGCAATTGTTTTCTTTTTTGGCTTTTTTTCCTTTATTTTAACCCAGTGAGCCTTTGAATAGCTGTCCTAGGGTGATTACATTCACTCTTCCACTGCATCTTCTCTATTATATATGGAGGTGTTTTTTTGTAGTTCATAGACAGTAGCTTTGAAATGAAGGTTGGAGGAAGCATTTCCTCAGTCTCCCCCACCTTCCCCAGTGATCACTGAGACTGGAACAATTTAACTTTGAATGTCATTGACACAACTTCATACTGCTTAGAACACATCTTCTTAAAGTGATGCTAAACTCAGGCATTAAGCCTAAAAAAATGCATTCGAGTACCTTAACTATTAACAAAAATGTATCTTATTTGTGTATCACTTGGCTGTAGATCCTTCTGGAGGGTGACTATTTTTGTCCCCCCATGCTCCCTGTGTGTGTTGTAAAGTAGCCACTGCTCCAAGCTCACTCCTGTGATAGACTACAATCTCATGTTTAGTTTGCTCATTTGTAGTGATATTGTAGTCCATCACTGGAGCAAGCTTGGAGCGTTGGCTACTTTACAACACACATTTTTAAGGTTTAACTTCTGAGTTTAGCGTCACTTTAAGATAAAATATTTGATGCTAGATTCACTTTAATTTTATGAGGTTTGGTAAGTGAAGTAATTCCATCCAGTAATGCGATCATTTCGTGATTTACCATTAAGGAGTAGGTTTTAACTCACATGCAAATGATTGGTAAGAAGCAGTATTGTTTGCACTGTCCTTAATGCTGATGGCACTGTGAAAAGTTAATATCTGATATTCATTTTTCTTAACAAAAAAACCCCAAAATGTTATACTCTTCATAACAGTGAACATGTCCTTTTTAATTATACTTTAAAATTCCATCCATGCGTGGATACTTTGCTGGGGTATACAAGTAGGAAGCACAGCCCTTCTCATCCCCAGGTAAATCAATTAAAAAGGGATGACCCAGAGTTCCCTGTGATATCAGGTCTAATATACTAGCAATCTGGTATTACTATACCTATCATGGTAGTAGATGTCTTAAAGTGTATTTCCACCTGTGCAGCCAAATTTGAGAACCCCCTCAATAATATGTTTGTTATGTGTTCCCATTCACACAGCATACCTAAAAATAATTAAAATAAATATATTCCCTAGCCTTTTAGTTGTTGCTTTGGAACAGGATTATACATAGGACTCTACAGGCAGCTTCTTGCTTAGAGTAGATGACAACGTGGAGGTAAGAGACAAACTGAGGGACAGGGTTTTTCTTATCTGCAATAACATACCAACCAAGCCTTGAGATCTTTAATCCTTTGTTCAGACAGACAGTCCTGCACAGGTTGCCAAGAGTTTCTTGAACAGTGAGCAATTTCTGCCTCACAGTGTCACTATATGTCATATATGTCACATTATGACCATTCAATCTGTGTACAATAAACCTTAGAGTTACCAAAACAAGGGCCTACCTACTTTATCCAATCAATTTGTTTCCAAATTGGATAAACACTTGCACTAAATAGTTGTTGGCAGATCTAAAAGAGATTGTACAGATTGCACTGTGTGTTGTGAACTTTGCACACGTTCTTATTGACATCATCTTTTCAGCTATCTGTAAGAGGGATATTGCTCCAATTGATTTTAAATGTAATGGTAAGTCTTCCCAATGAACATTAGTCTAAGCAGTAGGGCTTTTTCCACTGACCACCAGCATAAAGGGGCCCTTCTCCACTGACTACCAATGTAATGAGGCCCTACACTGAATATCAATGTAGAGGGGCACTTCAATGACAACCAATGTAAGGGAGCACTATACTCCCAACTAAAGAGGGCGCTACACATTCAACTAATGTAAGGGGGAACTACACCGAGTACCAATGTAAGGGGACAGTTCACCACCAATGTAAGGGAGCACTACACTCCCATATAAAGTAAGGATGCACTACACTGACCACCAATGTAAGGGGCACTACACTCCCAACTAAAGTTAGGGGGCACTACCCTGACTACCAATGTAAGGATGCACTTCACTGACCACTAATGTAAGGGGGAAATACACTCCCAACCAAAAAAGGGGCACTACACTGACTACCAATGTAAGGCCTGGTTCACACCTAGGCATATTGCATATGCGCATCTGTCGCACGTTTTTTTTACCGCGAAACGCGCAACAAAAATGGCCCAAAGTAGTACATGTACCTTTTCAGGCGTGGGCCGTTTTGTAGTGCATTTGGCACGGGCTGAAATACGCCAAGGTGTGAACCAGACCCATTGAATACAATGGGATTTAGATGTTTGAGCATTTTGTAGAGCGTTCGTCGAGCGTAGAACTAAAGTAAGGGGACACTACACTGACTACCAATGTAAGGGAGCACTACACTCCCAACTAAAGTAAGAGGGCGCTACCCATCCAACTAATGTAAGGGGGATCTACACAGATTAACAAAGTAAGGGAACACTACACTGACTACCACTGTAAGGGGGCACTTTTTCTCTGTGAATAATGTGAACAAGCACAGCAATTTTCAGTCTGTGTTTCTTTTCTGGCCATTTGTATTATTTGTTTCATTTCATTATCATTACTGAAAATACCTAGTTTAAAAAAAATACAGTCCTCATGAAAAATGTTAACGCTAATTCATTTGGATTGTAATACTACAGAGGAAACATGGACCTTGGCTAAACAAAGACAAACATTAGGTATGTAGCTAATAAGAAACTAAACATCCCAGCAGGCACTACCTGCAGCAAGCACTTGAGCGTCCATAGCAGCAGGAATGCTTAATGTATTTATGTTATTTTCTCAATTTATTCTTCCCTATTTAGCTTGTTTTCATCGGAAGACATCCAACAGATTTCTGTACTTTTCTTCTATAGTTTATATATAAATGATTATATGACGAACACCGTAATAACATAGTTACATAGTTACATAGTATTTGAGGTTGAATAAAGACATTAGTCCATCAAGTCCAACCTATTAGGATCTCATTCTAGGAGTACCTGTACCCCTGTATATTACCTGTAACCCCGTATATTACCTGTACCCCTGTATATACACACTGGTTTAGCAAAGAAAAAGGCTACTTAGTTAGGGTTCACATGTACGTTGAAGAAACTCTGTCACGAACATAATACCATGGCTGCCATGGTTGACCTCTATTTAATTCCTTAATAAGCAGAAAGAAACATTCTGACTTCAGTCCAACTTTAATTTCTGAATGCTCTTGGTCAATAATTTAGAAGTTATTGAAGGCAAAGAGAGCCAGGTTAACAATGGCAGCTCCTATGTATTCCCATGACAGGTTTCCTTTAAAGTGGACCTGAACTCAAAATTAAGATTTGCTGTGTTATTGGGAACATCTAGAAATGTTAGTTCTAAAAATGCAGTACCCTAAAACATTTAAAGAAGATCTCCAGGAAAACTTTTCATTAACCCTTGCAGTGAGGCTACCCCTGCACTACGAGGGTTTAGTGCTTGTTTGTGTCTAGGGACAAAAATAACAAAGATAAACCCACCTGAAGCTCCAAGCTGGCCAGCTGTCACAGACTCCCTGCAGCCTGTCTCCTCCTCTGCAGCACATTGGAATCGTCCTCAAATCTATACGTGTATACACGTGATGATTTACTGGACCATAGACCGCTGCAGTGGAAGGGGACAGGCACAAGAAGGACCGGTCAAAGAAGAAGCCGGCTCAGAGCTTCAGGTGAGTATAACTTTTAACCTAGAAACAAAGAACCCTAAACCTTGCGTTGCGGGGGTAGCCCAACTGCAAGGCTTAATAAAAACATTTCCTGGAGTTCTTCTTCAAATTTTGGATTCCTACTTAAAAATAGCAATGCACTGTCTGTAATGTGAGGATGCCAAAGCATTCCTGCCCCTAAATCCTATTAATTGTATGTCTACATTTCTAAGGTAGGGATGTAAGGCTTTTCTGGGAACAAGCCTTGTCAATTCTGGCCATTTGTAGGGCTAATAAGAAAGCTATTGTCAAACAAAAGGCATGGGAAGCCGGATACTGCTGTGAGCCCATGATTTTATAGAAAGAGGGTTGGGTCCATTCCTTCACATTATTAGCTATTGAGACTCAGCTGCCCAGGGGTACAGGCTATGTTCTGCATTATAGGAATTAAGAATACTGTTAGGAATTAAGAATACTGTTCCTGAATCACACAGGCGTATTGTTAAGTGGCATAACTCCCAGCTTCCAGAAATGAATGATCACAAATATATCACATTCTGAGCATTATAATTGTTTTTTTTTATATATATAATTGCTTCCTTTGTGAATAGAATGATAACACAGGTGAGCTGAAATTACATGGGAGGCCAACATTTTATTTTAACTCATTATAATGACACATTTATTGGGCTAAATTATGTACAATAATGATGAAAAAAGAAAAAAATTCAAGATTAAAATTGCAACAATACATTGTCAAAATAGTGATAGCCAATCACAAAATTCCCACTCTCCCGTTCGTGTGCGAAACAACAGAGATGGGTGCTTGACTATATTAAACCCAAGCTAGGTATATGTATGTGTGTGTATGTATCACCACTGCACTGATCATACCAGAAGGTACATTTGAGGCCTTAGTACATCAGGCCTAAAAGTTTACTTTTCTTAACCTCCCAAAACTTTGACATATTCACCTATTAACATTACTGAAAATCTGTTCTATATGAATGTCTTTAAGGTATACAGCAATCAAAGAACAGTTTAACATAATAATGAGGAGCTTTTGCCTTTAAGAGTCTTAAGGTGCCCATACACTGCTCTATTCTCGTACGCTAGAAAACCAGCCGAAAATCGTACGATTTTCGGCTGGTTTGAACGGTGCTCGGGAGACAAATGCCGAATGGGCCGGTGTGTGCACACGCACACTGCCCTTCAGCATTGCGGTCATCGGAAGCCCGCCCCTCAGGGGGGCGGGCTTGCGATGATCGAGAGTACGATCTGCCTGTCCAAGATGGGCAGATCGTACGTTTTTTAAATCACTTTACAACCATCGCAAGACTTGGTCTTGCGATTGTTGTACAGTGTATGGCCACCTTTATACATATTTTTTTACAGCTAAAAGACAATAGAAAATTGCTTTTATGACAAGCAAAAACATAAGGTTTTATCTCTGCAACAAAGAAAATGAATTTCTTTGAAGCCTTAAAAAACAAACAAATAATTTTCTATAGTGATATGCATTACCACCATAATTAGAATTATAACTTACTAAAAACACATGAATGCTAGTCAATTTTTTCTAGCATTAATGGAGATCTATCCCATGATTACACATTGAGAACACATAAAAGCATAACTAAATTATGTAATGATGATAAGTAGCATAGCGAGAGAGACATAAAAGACACTGCAGCATAGAGGATACCTTCCATCTAGTGTCTGCTCAAAGATACAGGGTTAACACTTATGTGTTATTAACCTATGACTTTTATTTTTATATTTATGTTTGTGAACAAACAAACCCAGACTTCCATTATTTGGGGTCATACTGCGACATAGGCAGGCAATATTTCTATTATTATATGATAATGTACTTGGCTACATTGTTAACTCTTTCGGGGTGAGCTATAGTGTAAAATGTTCTGGATTTTCTATCTTGTTGAAGGAAAGAAACATATTTTTGGATCACTTTTCTTCTCTTTCTTTCTTTTTCTTAATTTTCTGCTTCCTTTTACGAAAAAGGAAAGAAAGAAAGAAAGAGAAAAAGAAGAGAGTAAGAAAAAAAACTATACAATGTGGAACTACAACTACCTAAAATGTATATAAAAGCATTTTCAGAAGATTTACAGAACAGAAGAGGTCAAGGTGTTATAGTTTTGATAGCAATGATTTTTGTCTTTTAAAAATTAAAATGTACAAATAAGCTGGTGTCAAAACCTAGGTGATCCTTCATTTCCAGCACATTGAGCAAGCTCACATCAGCAGCAGACAGCAGTTAATGTATGCGTCTGGCTCAGTCTGGTCTACCCGCCAGGAATTCATCGAATTGTTAACATCCCTCCTTTTTTGTATGCACCGCACATGATTCTCTTCCTCGCCCTCCCCCTCCTCCCCTGACATTCTACGGCTGAGGGTTTATAGTGCTAGCATGATATGATTACCTACAATCACATATTTTGGGAGAGATAAAAATATTATAGCAAATACAGTGAAAAAAATGTATATCTTTAAAGTTTTAACTACATTTATAAAAAAAATGTATTTGCTAAACAGCGGGCTTAAACCGTTGTAAAAGAGAAAAATCTTCACAGCAATAATTATTACTCTTTTTCAAATCGATCATTGTTATATACTATTATTTAAAATAACTTAATTACAGATATATAAGCCTATATTGTAATCAGTATAAATAAGAGCAGAATAATAAAAAAAAACACTTAACTGGAATTAATGTTCTCTATAAAAAAGCTGTATGGTTTGAGAAATGTGATTAGATGCTAATAACAATAAATGAATTAAATCACTTGAATACAGTTAGCTGTATTACTCAACGGTGTGTTCTGTATGGTTCCATAAAAATGCATCAACTAGATGTAACTAAATGGAATTGTTAGTAAACCACTATGGTATATATTAATGCTTTGAAAGCATGGACCTGTAAGACAGTCACTTTCAGTTTCAAAATCTTTCCAAGCCTTACATCTTGCAAGCCATAAAGTATTAACACAGCAATATTATTAAATGTAAAAATATTTGGTCTTATGACAGTTTTATTTTTGAGCTACACATGCGTGAGTATGTGTATTTGTGTGTGTTATATGACTACCAGTACATCTTTAGAAAGCAAATCTTTCCTAATTATTCAAATCAATAACGTAATTGTACAAATAGGTAAATAACAGGGTCACACAACAACAAAATATGTCGATTTTAATGTTATTTACAGGATATGATTGTCATACAAAGTAACTAATCATAGTGAACATAAATTACATAAATTACATTGTATCCAAAATATAACAGCATTTTTCAAATCAATTCAATATATGCAAAACATTAGATTTTCTGGAATTAACCCAATGTAAGTGAATTTCTACAAAGACTGCAAACACAGGCAAATGAACATATCCTGCCCTACACCCCCCCCCCCCATTTCCCAAAAGAAAGAAA
>NW_017307124.1:237058-237879 GCF_000935625.1 Nanorana parkeri
CCCCCCCCCCCCCCCCCCCCCCCCCATTTCCTAAAAGAAAGAACATTTTGGAATAAATGAACTGCTGCAGTTACAAGTTACTGAAGTCATGCTTTCAATATCACAGGTACACAATCAATACAGTCCAGAGCTGCTGGTTCCCCTCCGCCTAGGTCCCAAGAGCCAAACTTGTGATCAATACTAGAAAATCCTCACAAGTTAGGGTCTCAGGGACTAGGAAAAGTCCGAGATCAGTCCGCTGCTTTCGTGCTTCAAAATCGCGAGAGGGTCCATTCGTTTTTCCGATCGTGAACATTTTCAGCAAAATAAAACAATTCAGCAAATACAACATGATGATTGTGAATTTAGAATGCATTTCGGCATACATCAGATGGTGCTAGACTAAAAGAGAGAGGATGACTTGAAAACATTCACAGTACATTGAGCATCATTTTCCTAATAAGCCTCAGTATCACTCGGGGACCAAGCAGTACATTGCAGCCTAATTTGGTATCCTGTTGCTCACTTGGGCCCTAGGACACAGGCTGCTTTAAATATATTTCCACGAGTAGAAAAAAAAAAAAAAAAGAACGATTATTTAAATGTGTTGAGCTCAAAATCCTTTCCTAAAAGCAGACTGGTGAAGCCAGGAGCCAGTGTGTACAAGTTTTAAACACTGTTGATATAGGATGAGAACAACGAACAAAGTGAAAACATTTTTCTATCACCAGGGGGCTTTCGCTGGCTTTGCATTAAAGAGGTATACCGAAATCCCAGAATATGTATATGACAGACTTAAGTCACAGAAGCAAAACATATATTCCACTGAAAGGGATTTCCTG
>NW_017307124.1:237892-262265 GCF_000935625.1 Nanorana parkeri
TATAAAATCTTCATCTTTCCCCGGATATTTCTGTTTTAAAAGAGAATACAGTAAAACAAAAAGAGTTAGTCATAGGATAGAGGTATACGAACAATGGTTTCAAACAACATCAGTTTAAACAAGGAACAGCACACAGAAATGAACCTGCAATGAAAAACGCTGGTGTTGCGCCTAAGATTTTTTCGAACAGTCGATTCTAAGCAAAGCTTCTTTTTTTTTTTCTTTTTGGGGGGTCGCCTAAAATGCTGCCGCTATTAACATTTCCCCAAATGGCAAAAAGAAGCCTTCTAAAATAAGTAGCCTTTATCCAGTTATCAAGCCATTTCGTCTCTTATCTTAAAATGATTTTACATGCAATATTTGAACACAGGCTATGGACGAACAATTAGCATGAAAAATCTGTGCCCTCCACAGATTCTGCATTAACATAATTACATCCCCACCCCCCCCCATGGCAGAGACCCATCCTCCTGTGAGAATACATCTGATGCTCCAAAGATTGAAATCAGTCAGGTTTTTGAGGCTGGGAGACATACCTGAGCTTCTCACTCACAGGCTTGGCTTTTACCTTCCCTCCACGCACGCAGACACGCAGACAGACAGACACACACTTGCAGACACGCACAGACACACACACACAGAAAAAAAAAAGCAAGGCGAAGCGGTGGATGCTGACTCAGAACAGTTGTGTTTGGAGGGGGTGCAATCGGCTGGTGTTTTCTCTGCACTCATCATTAACATTAACTCAGTCTCTCGTATCCACCCTTTCCTCGACCTGCAGAAATGCAGCATTTGCATGATGCTGGCATCTCAGCCCTTCCAGGTCAGACGTCTCGGGTGGAACGCACACACACAATGCAAGATCTAAGCCTCTCCTAAGACTGTCTTCTGATCCTCCAGCGTTCTCTTCTTAGGGTGCTACCTTCCCACTTCCGCTCTTCCGCTTATTTGACATCTTTTCGGGATTAAAAAAAGAATTGCCCAGTGTTTGATAAACCTGCTTGCCAAATGGTCTTTCTTGCACCTTTTTCCAAAAAGCCTGTTAGTCCCCACCCTTCTTCCCCCCCCCCCCAATCAATAAGTAAGATCTCTCAAAGCAGTGGTGGAAATAGGCTGTGACATACAGACTTTCATCCTCAGTTCTCAGGCTGAAGAATAGCAAGTGATCCAGCCACGCACGTGACGTGGAGAGACATAATGCCAGCAATTCTTTTACAGTCTTAAGAGTTTATTCTACGCCTTTGCAGGTCCTCACCCTCCTCACTGAGCAAATGCTTGTGGAAACAATGCTTGTCTATAGTCCGGCTGCCAAACAATGCAATGATCAAGCATTTTATCACTGCACAGTCAAGAAATCAAACTTGCTGCTTTCAATAACACTACAGCTTTGGGCAACAGAGCGGCTCTTTTCTCCTTCAGATGTATCTCACTGACGAGGCATGCTTTCTTTTTTGGAATTTTGCAGTGCCTAAAACAGCGTCTTCTGATCAATATAAGGGAGGACAATAGTTTAAATCTGCCAGGGTGACAGAAAAGTAAATGGATCGATGCCGGCACAATGAAGCTAGGCACCCAGGATTTTTCATTAGCCTTCATATAAATAAAACATTAGAGCATGTAGACACTTGAAAGCTGTAGCATTGCTTTGCTTCAGCTAATATCCTGCTACATCTCTGCACATGAATCTTCTTTGTTCTGGGAATCCATGACACACCTAGCTCCCTACAGAGCTGTAGTTGAAGGCTATTCCTCTAGACACAGCTCCTCTGTTCACTTAGAATATTGGGAACAAAGAAGAGACGGATACACAAGCACCGACTAGAACCCAGTGCCGGCTCTTGGTAAACAAAAGTCAAGTTTAAAATCCCAGCATGCACTGCAGCATTGCAGTACTTCCGTAAGTAACCTACTGGTGTAATAATATTAGTATTAAAAAAAATAAAAAAAATAATAAGAATAATAAAAAATAATAATGATATTAGAAAATAACAGCAATACGTTATCTGTTCAGGAAAAAGTTCCAATGTGACAAGGAAATAAGTTACAAAATTTGTCTATCGTAATAAAAAAAAATCAGTAAAATTGTAAAAAATAAATCACCATCATACAAAGTCAAACATGTACATAAACCACACAAACAAGCGTGCATGCAGCCAATTATTAATTGTCAATACGGTGAGACAGACGTCAGGCTCAGTTTAATGATATACGTACATTAGACAGCCTTCACTTCTTAATGTCCTTGTGCTGAAACTCACCCTTGCTCCAGCATCCCTTCCTTTGTGCCTCTTTTGCCCCTGGTTTACTTTTACCCACAATGCCCTTGTTAAATAAATGTCATGACCTCGCTACAGCTATCAGACGTGAATTAAAAAAAAAAGTAAGACACGGTTTAAAAAAAAATGGAACATGCGCTCTCAACTAAACTGCCTCCTGGTACAGGTTTGTGGACAGCCTCTTAGAGGAGCTGTCTACTGCTCCACCAATCAGAGAATGCCAATTCAAATGCTGAACATGTTGTACGCCAGCCCAATGTCTGGCATCGTACAGAGTGCAAGGCAATGGTTAAACAATGTATATATAACCTAATGTTTTTAGAGTCAACAAAACCCTTCACAGCAACAAAACACACCGGGACGATAGATGTCCAAATACATAACAAGGGACAAAAAGATTGAGCAAGTCTACTGTATATTTAAACAAAGAATAGTCCCATGGACATCAGAGATATTAGAAAGAAGCCTCTTTTAGGGCCAGGGGACTTGGCGGACCTGACTCAATCAATACTCGTCTGCTGAGAGATTCTGTAATCTATCAAGTCAATTACCTTTGCTAGCATACATCTGATCTGATTGTCTTCTAGTAACATTAACCCTTGAATTATTTTCTTTTCATTCTTGCAGCATGAGTAAGGAAGGTAGGATAGCAAAATATGCTTTGGGCTATGGATGTGTTATAGAATTACTATGACCTGCAGATAAGATATGGCATTGTTGTGGTTTACAAATTTGATACAGAATCGCTATGCAGAAGGGAGACATTGGTGATACACAAAATGTGACAGCCTTGGTATGAGAATCAGGTACATTATTAGGGTAGTAACTAACTATAAAACACAGAAATCAGAAATACATGATCATTTTAATAACAATGCAGTGTGATAAAGCACTATTAACAAGTCAGCAATGCTTTGTTAAAGGGAAAGTCAAGTATTATCGTAGTTACATAATTAGTCAGGTTGAAAAAAGACACAAGGACGTCAAGTTCAACTATCTTTTTTTAAAATATATATATTGATGTTTTAAAAATTTTGTTGTAGAGTATCATATGTAATTATATACGTACGAGCAGCAGTCTTAGTTGCTCATTACATACATGGGCTCTGCTCCCTGCTTTCCTGGACTTCACAGTGGTTGTGCTTTACTGTTCCTTCCCACAATGCATGCCTATGTGTCACAACATAATTTAAACAATCCACTCCTTGTGAGGCTGATATCCTATCTCAGCATATCTATCTTACCAGTTAGCTCTTTAGCATGGATGGGGGAATCTCCCCTACAAGGGCATCGTATTATGATAGTGATAGGTGTGCCATTGATTGGCTCCAGTTACTGTTCTGCCCAGAATGTTTTGCTAAATCAGCAAAAAGCCGATTGAAAAAATAATGTTGAAGGCGGGTTGGAGTCTGTGGGCAGCAGTGGGGGAATGTTATGCCGGATCCTGAGGTGGCTACACGGCTTGAAATTCAGTCAAATCAGCAAAATTTAAGCAGTGTATGGTCAGTATAAGGCCTCATTCACACCAAATCTGGCCAGAACGCACTGCATCGCATTGCAGCCAGCTCACTATGTTGTGGGGCAGGAGGAGGCGTGGCGGTCCATTGAAGTGAATGGTACCATAGCCAGAGGACGTAGCTACAGTGCCATTTACTTCAATAGACTGCCACGCCCGCTCCTGCCCCAAAACATAGTGAGCCGGCTGTAATGCAATGCAGTGCGTTGTAGCCAGAATCGGGCCGGAACGCACTGTGTCTGGTGGGAACGAGGCCTAAGAGTAGTAGCTAACTGACTCTGCTTCTAATCCACAAATCTTTACATTTAAACCAAAAGCTAATAATAAGAGCAAACATGTAAAAATGTGAAATGCATAAGATAAACAAAGCAACAATCCGAAATATGTGCTCACTAAAAATGCACCATCTATTAAATTTTTTAAAGACATTCATGAAATATTTATTGCAGCACCGGGAAGATACACCTGCATTATTGTCACATTCACTGCTTTATAAAAATACCCCCCAGAGTAAGTAACATTTGACTGGTGCTGCCAGAGTGTGGTCAATACAATAGAAAAACATTCCAGCAGTGTGTCATCCTACACAGGGTGACTCAGTTACCTAGAGATGAACAAATTGATCAACTTGGTTCAAGATTTAAGTAAATTGGGATTATTCGTGGCCAGAAGATAATTTCTGATCTACTGCCCAACAGGCTGAACTGGTCTCTTTCTTTAATGTTTTAGTATCAATGGTATATGTGAGCAGGGTGAATGTTGGGGAGGGGGATTAAAGAAGGGGCCAATATCTGTTAAACAGCCCAGGGCCCTATTTGGTCTTTCTCGGTCTGGTATCAACATGGTGAGTGGATGGTGTGGTCATCCTGCCATAATAATACCAGTCTATATGTCAGGTGTACCAAGCTGTGCGTGTGGGTAGGGAGGTGTTAGAACCCAGGGATGATAGTCACAAAAGCAGAGTTGAGTTTTGATTATTCTCTCAGCTGCAGTGACCACATAATAAAGATGTCTGCTCAGACATGGCTTATGAGCAAAGTTACTCCAGGAAGCAGCTGCAGAACACTGAACCTTACAAAGCCAAGTCTTCTTCTTATTTTTGGAAGGTACCTTCATCAGTGTTACTAAAGTATAGTGAGATGAGACCGATCATTATAATACAAAGGCTATATAGAGTGACATAAAGGTTAACAAGATTGACATTTGGTTACTATGAGACAGAGAAATAATAGAATGTTACCATGTGATAAAGGAAGTAATGCAGTGTCCCTATGAGACACAACATCCATACATTGTTACTGTGAGATACAGAGGTGATACAGAGCTAATAAAGGATAGAGATGTGATAGAGTGCTGCTATGAGATACATACTTGTTACAGTGTTACTATAACACATTAGATGATACATTGATATTGTGTAATATAGAAGCGACTCAGTGTTATTATAGGATATATAGGTAATACAGTGCTACTATGACATGCAGAGGTGATATAATGTAATTATAGGATACAGAGGTCTAACTATAAGATATAGTCATGATTTAGTGTAACTATAGGTTACAAAGGTGATATAGTTCACCTATAAGATACAGAAGTGACATAGTGGAACTATAGGATACAGAAGTGATACAGTGTACATATAGTATACAGAAGTAATATAGTATACATACAGTATACAGAGGTGATATATTGCACCTATAGGATATATTAAATGTGTTAAATAGTGTTCTATAGTCTGCACAGACAGATGGCTGCTAAGCTGAAAGCAGCCCCATCTCTGTCACATCCTGTGTAAATCCTGCCCAGTATAGTCAAAGCACCGCTCACTTTTGAAAAATCAGCTGTTGGTGTGGGTGGAGCTTTCTGAAGTAGGTGTGGCTTGGGATGACAAAACCTATGTTAACTTAGAGCTCACCCAGGTATGAGTACCCTTAATTAGTGTTTGTCAGTCAGTGGCTGCCAGGCTGTCCCCAGCACTGTCCATCACTGTGAGTTTAGGTGAATTATAAAGACTGTACGGCACCTGCTACAAATGACAGAACTCAGCATGTCATCATATGCTTTTATATGGTCATTAGACTTCTTTGTGAAGCTAAATATTCTTATTTATGGCAAGGGATACATTATCTCATATGGAACTTATCATTTCCAATGACATCTATCATATTTTAAAGGACTTACATCGCTGACCTCTAATAGAAGTTATATTTTACAAGAGTGGCTTCACTAATCTTCAATATAAGTAGTATTACACAAGGCTGACATCACTAGTCTCCAATATATATTTTACAAGAGTGACATCATTCACATTGTATCAAAGTTTTATTTCACCAAAGTGCCAAAGCTTCCTAAACAAGTTCTTTTTCACAGCAGTGATATCACTGACACAGGTTATAGCTTACAAGGGTCACTGCTAATTTCAAGATTACAGTTTACAATAGTCAAAAAAGCAATTTACAACAGTGACATCACTAATCCCCAATATAAATTCTACCTCACAATAGCAACATGCCATTATACAGCAGTGACATCACTAATTCCCGAAATCAGTGATATTTCACACTAGCAATATAACATTTTATAGGAGTGAAATCAATTAACTCAATATGAATGATAGCTCACGGTACTGATACAACATATCACAAAAGTAACATTGCTAATCTCCAGTATAAACAGTATCACACAATACAACATATGCTAGGAGTGAGATCGCTAATCTCCAATATAAATTATATCTCACAATATAACGTATACCAGGAGTGAGATCGCTAATCTCCAGTATAAATTATATCACACAATACAACATATACTAGGAGTGAGATCGCTAATCTACAATATAAATGATATCTCACAATACAACATATACTAGGAGTGAGATCGCTAATCTCCAATATAAATGATATCTCACAATACAACATATACTAGGAGTGAGATCGCTAATCTCCAATATAAATGATATCTCACAATACAACATATACTAGGAGTGAGATCGCTAATCTCCAATATAAATGATATCTCACAATATAACGTATACCAGGAGTGAGATCGCTAATCTCCAGTATAAATTATATCTCACAATACAACATATACCAGAAGTGAGATCGCTAATCTCCAGTATAAATTATATCTCACAATACAACATATACCAGGAGTGAGATCGCTAATCTTCAGTATAAATTATATCTCACAATACAACATATACCAGGAGTGACATCACTAATATAAGTTACATCTCACAATATAACATCTCATTGAAGTGACATCACACATTTCCAAAATATTACATTTCACAGCAACATCCTTTATCTCAAATGTAAGTCATATTTTAAAGACTGCTATCTTTTATTTGGAAATATGGAGTGCATACCTTACCTCCTACATAAGTTATATGTCACAGAAGGGACATCACCACTCTTCGAGCAGGTTGGACATCGCTTATTATTCACAGGATCTTACCTATACATTTTATCATTTCAGACACTCTATATATAATGTCAATTCTTGTGCTGTACAGAATCCCTGATGGGAATTTTCAATTCACTCTTCCGTATATTCTTGGCCTCAGCAACTGACTTCCAAATATTTACTGCTAATCCCTAATATGAGTCCACGTACTGCCCACAGCCCCATCACCAAGGAAACACCGGCACATGACAGGCAACCTCAAAGTACCCAATCTCTGGGAAGTTGTGAGCACGTTACATGTGAAGAAAGCCAAGAGACACTGGAGAATAGAATGGTAGAGCAGAGATATCAATACACGCCTCAACAAATGTTTACTTAGAAAACAGAGCACGAGGAATGTATGCTTGAAACACAGTTTTTTTGCCACACAAAACTCTTCAGTGTGTGAACAAGTTCTCACATTTATAATTTACAATGCAGGAATAACCTTTTATTGTTATCCAGGAAACTCTAAGATGATGATAAAGTTGCAAAGTCTATTTTCCCTAAAGCCCAGCTCTAGCTGTAGCCATTGTGATCACAGAAGAGCCATTGTAGGAGGAAGGAAAGGGCTGGCATAGCCAGTGCTTACTATTTGTGATTGTTGTGATTGGTTCACAGCAACTACAAGGCACAGAGCCACTCGGATTTACTTTTTAGATTTTGCCTGTGATCTGTGTTGTCTAATGAGTGCGCCTGGCATGTGCATGCGTGTTGAAAGCAAGGGCGTTTTAAAACGTCCTCTCAGAAGTTTAATTACAATGGCCAGTTGTGAAGGGGTTAAAGGTAAGTCTAAACAAACAGTTCACTAATGTGCCACTCTCCCCAACTACACATGCTCACTACCCCTTTGCTCCACAGCTCCGTTTGGCTATTGAGAGCCAAGTGAAGTCCTAATGAGAAGTCACAACTTGGAGGTCACACAGGGCTGAAGACTCTCATCTCACCCCTTTGTGACAAAACTCGGTGCCTTAGTGGCCAACCACAAAGCCCTCAGATTTGGCAAAGTCTTGAAAATAAAGTAATTTTATAAATAAAAAAGTAGTTTTACTAAAATACTCACCTCCCCCACAGACTCACTGCCTCGAGGTTGAGCGCCAGTCCTTTTCCAGGCTTCATTCATTCAACCTACCTTCTGAGAGCCCCACGGGGTGCATCATCTAAGTACACTTCTGCACGAACGAAGCTGACATCAAAACTTCCCAGCCATTCTTTGCATAATTGAGGACTGGCCACTGATGTACAAAAAGAGAAAAGGATCCTTGCAATGTATGTACACTAAAAAAAAACAAGTGTGGCAGAGCAGGATAGAAATCTGGATGGGGGATGCTCCAGTGGGCATGGTGCTGCCCAGCCTAGAATTGGGTTGTAAGTGAACTTGTTTCTTTGCCCCACATGAGTAAAGCATAGGTTCTTTTTATGTCACCCTCAGTCAAACATTTTTGGTAGGTATAGTCAATCAGTCAAGGTGGATTTTTTGACCGATGGCAACATTTTTATCTGAAAAAACATCATGGCCAGGAGTGGATAACCAGCTACCTTCACAGCAAGATCATACCTGCTGGGGCAAAATGAGTGTGCATGTTCATGCAGCACTTGTCTCAAAGCATGGCCCACCATGGTGATGCCAAGCTGTAGATATATGTACAAGGGGCAGGTTATCTGAGATCAAATCTTCCCCATTTAATAAAGGTATGAAAACAGAAGGCAAAGACTTGTCATTTCTGCTTGTAATCTGCCACACGGTTTTCTTGATATTCATGTCCTTTTGCAGTTAGTAGCTTTCACTTTACAACAGCAAGCCCTTCTACAGTCCAAGGCAAAGGACATCCGGCCACACCCCAGGAAACGCGGCAGGTAGGTAACACTTTATTGAAGCCCATCAATGGTTAAAAAAAAGTCCTGTCCAAGGTTCACCCCTCATTGACTCGTTTCACTCAATAGAGAGTCCTCCATTTGGGCCGTGGTCTAGCAGTGCTTGTGCTCTAGCAAGACATTCTGGTGATAGGTGACATGGCTAACGCAAAACATAAGTAAATGTGGTTGAGCAGCCAAATGAGCTCATTTAGGAATCAATATTATAAATTTTAGTATTATTATAATTGCTGAATCGTGGGGATGCAAATTCTGGTAATACTTATCCACAGAGTGCTGTTGCCATGGTTGCAAGTATAAAATGCTTTTTTTTTTACAGTTTTAGAAACTCTGACTTCAGATTGAAATGGAAAATACATTTTAGTAACATTTAAGATAAGTACAGGTTAGAGAAAAAAATTATAATTGCAATTTAATCTACGCAAGACACAAAAACACTTTAGATCCAAAACTGAAGCTCTACACTACCCAAATTGGGCACAGTTCCAGTAACCATGGCAGCCAGCACGCTCCTCACTGCTATAAAAGTGCCTGCATCACCCACAGACGGACAGCAGTCATCCTCAACGGGGGCCGCCTGCTAATATTGAAGATGCCTGACATGGTTTCCACAGACTGCCTGGTTGGTATTCCAGGTTTCTTTTTCATGCACTGCTTGGATGAAAAGGACCAGGTGATGCATCATTTTTTTTCAGTGTACATTACTCTTATCATTTAACCCTTTCGCTGATGATTCTTTTTCTACTTTTTACATACATGCAGTTGAAAAATAATTTTAACCCCCAAAACATATTTTCTAAAAGCACAGATACTGTAGAATTAAAATATGGTAGTTGCCATTTTTTAACGCTTGTGCATGTCAAACCTATATTTTCAGTCAAAAAAATACATTGAAGTGACATTAAAGTCAAACTTTTTTCCCCCCCTTCCCAATCCTGCTGTAAGGACTTACCTTAAATGATGCCTCTAAATCCGATCATCTTCTTCCTTACTGTCCTTTTCAGCTGTCCCTCCAGAGCTGGTGCGGGTCTCCGATCCAGCGCTGACTCCTCTGTCCTCCTCTTCTCTGATGTCCCACGGTGTCTGAGCGGGTGCACGCTGCTCCATAGACTTACCTTGTGTCTCTCCTCGTCTCCCGGCCGAACATCTGAACTGCGCATGCGTCTGTCCTAAGATCCTTTGCGGCCGCCCGAGACTCTTCAGATGTTCGGACGGGAGCGCGCGGCGAAGACACAGGTAAGTTTCAACCATTTTTAAAAGGGTTTTTTTAACGTTTTTGCATATATCTACTGCTTGCTAGTATGACTTATTTACAGTATAATGATGCTGGACACAGATAGTAATAAAATCCTGACAAAGGTCTAAACCTTCCTTACTTTACTAGAAAATGTATTGTTTTTGCTGCTTGTTTCCCCAGCTTAGGAATTTATTCTCACTTCTGGTGCTGAAAACCATGAATTACACATAAAATCAAGAGATACTCCCTTACTTCCTGTTCTGCTTTATACCTGTCAAACAGGAGTGAGGAGAGATTTCCCAAACGTGTACTCAGAAAGCAGTACAAAGTTGTCAGAGGTTCTAACCTTTCCCCACTCTATCCAGCACAAAAGCAACAGTTTTGGCTGAGCTTGGTTTTAAGCATTATTGTCATTCGTAAGGACAAGTGGAGAGATTTTGTTGAAATTGATTTTGCTATGAAATTACTGATTCCGCAGGCAGCAAACTTTTGCAAAAGCGGGATCTCTGAACTTCAAAGCTTGGGCAAAATGTGCTTGATCTACTATTAAGACTGTTTTTTAAAGCGGGGGGTGTATTTAGAGTAGTGTTTTTTTTTATTTATTTAGTGCTCTTTGCATATTTTTCCCTTTTTTGTGAATTTGTTTGCCATTTAAGTTCAAAGGAGCTTCTGTGACCCTCATAAATCATGTAAATCCAATTGCATAAAAAAAACAACAACTTAAAATGGCCTTCTTGCATGACTAATGAACATTAGAGAAAATGACAACGTTTCACCAAAATCTTTTGATTTTGGCGGAAATGTTTGGGAAGTGAAAACTCTGAAATGCACTCATTCCTAATCAATGACCACATTGATTTACATAGGGGGATATTCACTAAAGAGCCGAAGGATCCAGCCGTAGCTTCTGCTGATCCTTCGGCTCGCTTCGGCCGCCTCTGCCCTTAGGCTCATTTGAACCGAAGGGCTGCTGTACGGGCTATTCACAATAGCCCGTACAGCAGTCGAAGGCAGCTGAGCGGCTCAGCTGAGCCGAACGCATATGGTTCGGCTCGGCTGAGCCGTAGTACACCCGAAGCGTGGAGAAAGGTCAGCTGAAGCCGACTGATCTCCAAGTAAATGATAGCTGGGCAGTGCCAGCTGCGATCTCACGGCTCGCTCCACCCAGTTATAATGACAGCTCAGCGTGCGCAAATGACCTGTGGACACTGATCTGTCATTAAACAATAACAACTTTGCGGAGCCGGCCGTGACACCACTGCAAGCTCGGCCGAGTTGTTATTCAGTGGCCAGGACCTGCTAGAAGACCTTGGCAGGTGCCAGGTAATAGGAAACAGTTGGGCGGAGTTAGCTGTCACCGCTAGCTCCACCCAATTGTTTCTATTTTGACGGTAAGGCTGAAGTGAATAACCGAACAGCGTGCAGCTCACTTCACTTCGGCTCGTAGTGAAGTGAAGTTCCCCATAGTGTTTTATTATACTTGATAGATAACAATGTTTTTAGTAAGCCTGTACCCCTTGTAGGCAGGCTGCCCACATTGGTGATGTACTCTTTTTATATATCTTAAAGCAAATCTGCTCAAAGAACTGTCATTCAAGATTCCATATCGCAAACGCTAAACCGCAGGCATCTAATGTGTACAGATACCTTACCCATCCCCAGAGACCCCACCAGCAGCTAGAATTCTGTGACAGTAAAGTTCTAACATGCCTAATTCATAAATCAATGCACAATTTGAGCATCATCCACCACGGGTAATATATTTGAATTTATGCCTAATTACATTTACAAACACAATAAATGTGATGGCGCACAGACAACACTGGGAATATGAGGAGCTCTACGTAAAGGGGAATAGTCTCCATTTTTTAACACAGATTTAACATGGCTGTCTGGAATCAGACACTGGAATAGTTTTGCGAGTCTATGTAGCTACTTTCAGGCTAATCTGAGGGTGTCACACTGAGGAGTTGAGGGTACTGGATTCATGGCAAAGGTCAGATTGTTAACAGCATTTTGATTTAAGAAAACAATTGAAGGAAAAGTCTCTAGGAATTTAACAAGGCTTATTACTGACCTCTACTAGAATGTAACTGGAAAAACGTTTATGGCAAGTAAGGACACCTTCCTGTCCTCTAGGGAATCCACCACAAATTATTCTACTTATTGTATATTTTCAGTACACACACTTTTGAGTAAGCTTTTGATGAGATGACTTTGAATTCTGACTCCATGTGTTCCCAGCCCTCCCTGATGTCCCCTCTTCCTGCAACTATTTCTAAAAAAATGCAATGTGCAAATGCAATGTGTCTTTGAACTTGCTAGAAAATGTAACTACTACAAGTAGAGTTTATATAAAGATCCCTCCCTACCTGCATATCATATCCCTCTTCTGGCAGTGTTTAATTACAGTTTGTGCTGGCCCAGCTCCTCCAATCCCCTCCTCTCCTCCCTACATAACTTTTTATTTAGTTGCCAGGGGAGGAGCAATGAGGAGGAATTCTAAAGAGTGTCACTTGAGTCTCCTGGAGCTGCTGACATCATATCCAAGATGGCAGCATCCAGCAGCAGTTTCAGGGCATTTGGGCAATATAAAAGATATATATATATATATATATATTCAAACATAAGGTTGAACTTGATGAGCTTGTGTCTTTTGAACTTGATGAACTTGTGTCTATTCAACCTCAAATACTATGTAATCTAATGAGAAGATTTTGGTTGAAATGAATGGACCCTTAAATTGACATTGTCACTGTCTCTAGATATAAAATTAAGTCTCCTAGATGTGCTTGCACATACCTGCAGTAGTCTGACCAAGCCATTCTGACAGCCAAATCCCCGACGTTTCTGGGCAGTGCAGGAGCTTACCTCTATGTCCTAACCAATCCCACAACCCCCCCACACACCAATTCTTATTTGCCTATCACTATGAGCTGCCTCAATGGCCATAGGAATGTCAAGTAACTGGAATAGGCAGGCATATTTTAATGCTACCTAGGAGTGCCAGAGAGTGGAACAGAAGCAGGGATTAGGTCTGAAGTGGAAGGAATTCTCCACACCACAGCAGCTGCATGTGGACAAAGGGGCTGGTGACATCATTGACCTACTTTGGCCACATAGAAATATTTGGTGAATGACATTGATGGCACTACGGTTTGGATGGACTCAAGTTTGAACAGAACCCAAACTCATTCCTAGTAAGGAAAGACAAGTCCCTAACACATCAGTTGTAACCAGAGCAAATATAGTGTACAGGTAAGAGTAACATGTCATACCTTTAATTCCCTAATACCAAAGATCTAAAGTTTCCGTAGCTTTTTTTTCAATGTAATCAGCTATTAGTATTTTGCGGACAATATTCTGCATATTGAGAATCAGCAGTTAAAGTGCAAAAATAAATAAACTGAATTTCTGATGAGAGTTGAAAAATGTGAGGTATGAGAAGTTATTTTCAAATACTGGCAAGTATGTACACTTTTGCTCTATCTGTGCAGAACATGTACAGAAGCCTTTCCGCTTTTGTATTGTTTTTTTCTGAGAAATAATCCTTAATTAAAAATTAATGAAGCGTAGACATTGAGTGAAGGCAAAGCAATCTTTCTCGGCCATGTTTGTTGATAAACACTGGAAAATGTCATTCTGAAAGTCCACCCACATGATATAAACAGATTGTTTCTATGGTCTGAGTACATCTTTGTGTCAGTACAAAGCCTCTGTGTATCGACATGCAAATTCCCTTTCCACAGCTGATTCTGGGAATGCTAGCTATTCAGTCAGGCAAACTGATTACACATACAACCGAGTATTCCAAACATTCAGCGCACTTCAGAGGACCAGACTGGAAAAAAAAACAGGCTTTATGTTTTCCTATTTCCTCTACTGTTATACCAACAATCATGCTTATGTCACCTATACAGAGTACTCCCTTTACGTAGATCTAAACCCAAACTGAATAGCACTTTATTTGCTAAAGCACTGCATATCATACATTTCCATTTTTATCCATAAAATATATATTTTCCTTCTTTTAAATAGTTTTTATGAGATTTCATATAAAAGTGTTACAATTGTAAGACAAAAGGCATAAGTACACCACCACCATAAACATATAATGCTTTGCAGTCAGTGTGCACAAGTGAAACGTACAAGAACGGGTGAAAACATTTGTCATCCATTAAAATGTATATATAATTGCAAATGTTAAGAAATGGAAGCCAATCAAGGTTTCTCCAGGGTATGGGAGGTCTTTAGAGAGAGGTACCCAGTGGTGAGAGGAGGGATTTTTGGACTGGTGGGGTAGGGTTGATGGAGAAAAACATTAATGGGGATGAAAAATTGGGGGGGGAGAGTGGATGGGGTAAGGACATTGGTGGGGAGGGAACTAGGTGGAAGAATGTAAAAAGGAGGTGAGAAGAAAGGTGAAGGAAAGCAGAGTAGGAAGAGGAAAAATAAAGAAAGACAAAAAAAAGAAGGAATGGTAGGAGTAAAAGGGGTTGGTACTCTACAGGGGGGTTTCACCTTTTTAGAGTCCTTTTTGCATCTCAATACTGCTGGTATGCTCCAGGCTTTTTTAGCCACTTCTTGTCTACATGCATTCACTCCAGTGTTGGCCGCACATCATTGCTCTGGATGGGTTTAGTGGTACTGACAACAGTGGACCATGCCTGTGCAATCTAGAAAGGCCTGTACATAGTGACTTGTAGTCTCCGTCAGGGTCGCATGTGAGAAGGTGACAATGCAGGAGCAGATAGGCTGCCCATGTAGAGGCAGACAGTCAGTCCCTTTGCTTGCACAAGCATTTCGGATTCAGCTCAAACTCCAGTTGTCACAGCTATAATCATGGATGTAGCTCTATAATTGGTGCTTTTACCAAACTGTTGATACCTGTAAACATGCTGTATAACACCAAATAAAAATCCAATTTGTGGTATAACATTAATCTATATCATTTGTACAGCAGCACTTTGAATCCATTGTAGGTCACATCCCTAAATCCTGTTTGGCTTGAAAAAGGGGGCTACACTTCCAAAACCTTTTGTGTCATTGGGCTATGATTTAAAAACATAATTTGAAAAAAAATATGAAACTCTCTAAGGAGAGAAGTAAGGGTTTTCACTAAGACCATAGATGTGTGGTTCATATTATCCTAGCCTGGGATGATTTAATGGGTGTAACACAATTGGGGGGAGAGAAGAGGGAGAGCGCTACAGGAAACATGGCAGCCTATGGAGAAAAAGTCTGTGTTTGTCTATTTTCCAGTACATTTCAGCAATATCCCGTGTAGTGCCATGTAGAAAAAAACAGTCAAAGGATGTTCTGCTTTTTCCAGAGATCATATACCCTCATTTACTACTGGCATTATACTGACCATCTCTATAAGATAAACTCACAAGTTAGAATGTTGTCTGCATTCCCAGTCCCATACAGTGCCTTGGCACAGCCAATGAAAAAGTTATCCTTGATGCTGAGAGTTATTCAGTTGTTATGGCACAAACTTTACTGAATTGTTACAGAGAATTCAAAAATAGAATTTACTTTTGAATTATTATTATGAATTATTAATTTATCATTAATAATAATTATTAATAAATCATTAATATCGTTCAGTCTTTTCAGTACATTTACATCAAAGACTTGCATTTGAGTGAACATCTGGGCAAAGTCATAAAAGTTAGTTTGAATCAGGGCACATTCTTGTAATTTGTCCGCTCAGTTTTCTTTTTTGCATTTACCTGCTCCGTATGCACATATCAAATGCTAAAATCATAATTTGTGAGGTGTCAAAAGTGCAGCAAAGAAGGGAGCATGATGAAGAATAGCTTGTCTACAAGGAATCAATGGCAAATCAGTGATAAAATGAATGATTCCCCAATTTAAAATGATGAATGCTGTAAAAGCGATCAGGCAGAACAAGCAACATTGGTCTTATTGTAAAAGCAGCAAATGTCACTAAGACCAGGATTTAGCTGCTTTACAAGCCAATGCAACTCTATTTGTCAATGTATGGATGAATCCATCTGGCAAATGGAATTTATACTATGGCAAACTTCTGATGGGCACATAGTATACATGAATGATCAATTCACGGAATATGCCCTATGATCTATCAATCCTTTAACAAACATAAATACATACTGTATGCATCCTCTCTTTCACTCTCGTGTATGTGCATACCTGTCTATGAGATTCCAAAGAGCCACAGTTGGCACATGTGCTCATACTCTCTCCAGGATGTCATCTCCTTTACACCTTGTTTCTGCTCCCTTCGAGGTACTGCCACTGTTTTATATATACAGGCAGTCCCCGGGTTATGAACAAGATAGGGACTGTAGGTTTGTTCTTAAGTTGAATTTGTATGTAAGTTGGAACTGGTACATTTAAAAAAAACAAAAAATTGTTTTTTGTTTTGTTTTGGATAGCATAGGGAAGGGTTAACCCCCTGTAACATTTGTTTTGTTATGTGTGCCTCTGTTCAGAAGATTTCACCTCACTTTCTGTCCCTGTGACAATTGGATTTTGAAAATGTTGGGTTTAGCTTCAGTGGAGACACCATTTTCCCATGATAACTCTTACAGGAGTGAATTTCCCTTCCTAGGAGTAGATTTCCTCTCACTTCCTCTTGTCCCAAGGACAGGAAGTGATATTAAATCTTTCTAATGAGGATACAGACATCAGAAAAAACCTCACAGTGACCTGGAAGAAAAGGCGGGCACCCCTTGTCTGCACGTCTAACAAGAGCCAACTTCCTGTAATGTACGTACAGGACTACAATCCAGACCCAAAAAGGTGGGCACCCCTAACTCTTTGTCACTCTTCTTTCTCCTCCTAACAGCATGCTTCTTGTCAGAATATCAGCTGAATAGCTCCTTGTGCTAATTCTTCCTCTTACACTCCAGCCCTGCTGTACAGGGCCTGCTAAAGGCTGATTGCAGGTCAAATTCAAGTATATCTGCCCACAACTCAACTTTAAGTATAATTTGTCACAGTACATTCACAGGGCAAGAAGCCATATTTGCTCTTTATTTATATTTGTTTGCTTCCAGTTTAGTAATTCAGTACACGGCTCAGATCTAAATAATACAACTCTTATCTTATCATTTCTATGTCAGCAGTTCTTTAGCAAGGGGGCTAATTAAACGTGCTTGTATTTATGATTAGTATGTAACAAAATGACTTACAGGTTACATAAAAATAAAAGATAGTTTTCTTTTAACTGATGAATGGAAATTCAGAGGTTTTTTTTTCTATACAATTTAACTTTTTTATGTAAAACATATTAGGTAGAAATGCTTTTTGTTTTTTTTTTTAAAACTGAACAACTATATTCTGTTTATTCAGTTATCAAACTCATGAAGCACTTATGTTTAAGAAAATCTCCTTTTCTTCTAGGATAAATGGTAAGCGGTTTCTATACATGAATTCTTTGGATAAATGCATTTGTAATAGAATGGAATTAATGCAGCAGCTCATACTATGTTCAGAGTTCAGGTTTCATAAAGTGTTAGAACTGAAATTGCTGGTGGAAAACGCTTGTTTTTTTTCTGCTAGAGTTAAATTAACATTATAGTGAAAGTGCTATCACTTTCCAAAAGTAATTGATACAATCTTTCAGTATGTTGTTGCTGTAGCACTAAACTCTATATGCTCAATGACACATTTAAAGTGGACGTGTCATAAAACAGATAAATTCACAAGCAAAAAAATAAATAAATTATACTGTGTGGCCAGTTTTCTAATCAGGATATCTCCAACCAGGCAGTGAGCATGCAGTCCCCCACCCGCATGAACCATACCAGGCCAGATGCTCTCAACATTGGCAGGGTACTTACTAGGGGGTGGGCAGCTCCCCCTTTTAAGGCATCTTGTCCCCGTGTTGATGGGGAATCCATTCAATTCCTGTTCTGATGACAATTCTAAATCCAAAACTAAAAACTTGCATACTCACTTTCTTCTTATCACTATACTTATATATCTTCCAAGTCCCTTCATCTTAGCCAGCAGAGACTGTACTGTACAATGCAATGACACTTTCTGCTGTCTTCTCGTATCCCTACTGGGGAAATCTGCAGCACTCTCAGTATGCACAGATAACTGGAGGGGGGGGGACATACATAATAGTCACTGTAAAATATAACTACAGCTTTGTTCATGAGGAATAAGCGATGCTGAGGGTTCACCTACAGCAGAGGTGCTGTGTGGCCCGCAGCCAGCTGACAAGTCAGGCACGAGGTCACGGACCAAGTATCTGACTTGCGGGAGCAGCTACATGGTCATCTCTCTCAGATGCAGACCTCGTAGTTGCTTCTCTCTGCCAGCACTTGGATCCTTTCGGCCAAAACTCTGGAATCCTTCAGTGAACGCTGGTCGAAAGGACGGATTAGTAAGGTCTGCAGCAAACCTTACTAATCAACCACTGGATCACCAGGGATTGTGCCTGCAAAACGGTAAACAGGAGAGGGGGCTATTTGTTTTATTTTATATGTGGGTGTGTGGGGAGGGGGCTTATTATTTTATATGTACAAGGGTAATATTTTGTTTATGTGTGTGGGGGTAGTGTATTTTTTGTCTGTGTATAGGGGGGAGGGGTATTAGGCTCCATTCACATCTGTAAGTTTAGGTGTTTTAGGTGTTGCAGCAGGAATATCCCTAACCTGGTGTTTGCAAGCAGCAGCTGTCAAGTTAATGATCAGGTGACAGCCGCTGCATGTAAATGCCTGCACACCGCATGTAATTATATATGATATGATTACATCTGGTTAGGAATCAATCGCTATCTCTGAACCTATCGATTGTACATCCAGGGAGAGTGTTTTCTAACCTCATCTAATCATATCACATACCATTACATGCGATGTGCAGGCGTTTACATTCAGCGGCTGTCACCTGATCCTTAACTTGAACGGGTGACAGCTGCCACTCATGAACGCCAGATTAGGGATTCCTGATGCAGGAAAACGCAAGTTACAAAGGCAGGAATACCGGATATAGTTAAATGTTATTTTAAAATATGAAATTCGGCAAGCGGCACCTATGGGAGAAAAGAAATTGATGAGTGGCACCCGAGTGAATTGAGTTTGAGACCTCTGACCTACAGCATCCATTATTTTTTTTAACATTGTTGAAAACCATTAACAAGATACCTGTGTTACAGCATGCTGGAAGAACCAGAGGCATCACAACAGAAGATGGTAGTTACTTGGAAGCCATCAAAAAGCTCAATGCTACACCAAGTTACTCCATAGGTGACACAGCACTGTTAAGAAATGAAAGTGCCCAAATGGTCCTTGTCAGCCTTGCTCATATACAGCATAATAAACACACAAGAACAGCATTTTCAAAAGTCAAACTATGAAAAAAAACTCACCAGAATTTCAAGCAAAGGCACTCTGGAAAGCTTGAACTTGCAGTTAATGAGATGATTTTAATCCTAAATAAAAAAAAACATATATACATTATAATATTAAATACCTTAACTAAACCATGAACTAAAAAGTATACTTTTTGTTTTTCAGAGAGCAGAAAACAACAGCAAAAAATTGCTATACAAAACTTTCCAACGTGCTGAAAAATCTCTACAACCAAGCTCAGAACTGGCCAGGCCTATCACAATACATTAAAGTGACACTAAACTCAGGAGCAAAATCTTAAAAATACATCTAAGTACCTTCACTATTAACAAAAATGTATCTTATTTGTGTATCACCCGGCTGTAGATTCTCAAATCATCTCTGAATTGGTGATGACACTGTCTTTCCTTCTGGAGGGTGGCTACTTTTGTTCCTCATGACCCCAGTGTGTGTTGTAAAGTAGCCACCGCTTCAAGCTCGCAATTTAAGCTGACCAAACCGATCCTTCTCTTCCCCTGCACAGATACATAATTACTGAGTTATAACAGCCCATTGGGACATGGTAAGCACACATCCGTTAAGGGGGAGGTAGGATTGGTTAGGTCTGCGCGTTGTTTTAAAGTGCACTTATCCTTTTAACTAAGCAACATTTTTCTAAGCTTCACAGAGTCTTTAACCTACTGAGGCCCCTAGACACCATAGTCAATTTCATTTAAAAGGTGAACTTATCATTATTAATACTATTGTTATTAGTTGTTATTTAAAGGGCAATTCCACTCATTTGCCTTAGTTGAGCCAGGGCAGCAAAATAATAATCTTTGTAAATAATAAATGCCATACCTGTAGCCCATGAGTGGCACCCCCAAAGCCTGGCTTAAAATTACCCATTCTAAGCCATCAGCCCTGTCCTGCGCCTAAAAGCTAGGATGCATCATAAATTAAACAGACACTAGCCACATCACAGGGATGAGCACAGCCCCTTGTTTCAAACCTGTTCATGAGCAGTGTGCTCTATCTCCAAAAGTAGCAGCAGCGAGCTCAGCTGGGGAATGCACATAGTGGTTTGGTACATATTTTGTTTCTTTATTTATTGTCCAGAAATAAAAAATATATATAAAATACTGCATATCGGTATTAAATATTTTTGTATCCAGCCAGCAGATGGGACTCCTAGCCCCATGTTTACAGAATTCCAATAAGTCATAACAGTGATTCCTCCCTTATCAGACAGCTCAGTCCCAGGTTTCTATCAGAAAAAGAGAGCTGCAAAGCAAGTCAGATTAAAAATATATAAACTTAGAAAACAAATTTAAACTATAATAGTTTTTCTTTAAAGCAGAACTACAGTCAAAAATAAAAACAATACTATCCCATTAAAAGATAAAATAAAAAACAACTTTAGCTGCGATACAAACCGTCAATCAGGAACTGTCACTCGCAATACTTCTCTTCTGCCACAAGATGTCCTCAGTACTATAGGTTGAATGACAGTCAGCATCATTCAACCCACTTGCTCTGAGCTCCCACTATCAGAACCCCGCCCCCAGTGATAGACTTAACTATTTGTGACTCTTCTTTCTCCTTCTATCAGATGTTCCTTGTAAGCACCTAAACTGATTGGCTCCTTGTGCTGCTTTTTCTTTCCCATTCTGGCCTCTAAGGCTGCAAGAGGGTGATACCCGGTCAAATGTAGGTACTTATTTTGCTTGCATTTACAAAATAAATGTATTGTACTATTGAATACAAGACTGCATTAATTTGTATATTTTACATCTGCCCAGAGGTTGGCTTCAAATATTTAACTCATTCATGTCACAGGAAGCTGATATTATGTTCATACATTACTGTACTACTAATTACTACTCAGCCCTGTAGATGTCACTGTTGCTCCTACAGTGCATTAGGCACTAGGAGACATTTCAGTGGTATTAGGCTGTATCTGGGCTGTCTGCACATATCCTTTGAAGAGAAGATGTATTAGAAATCACAGCTTGCTTACTGTCTGGGACTTGGGGATTAGGTGAGGACCCGGGCCTCAATCACCCACTTGTCACTGATCCTCTATTTTGCAGTGATGGGAACGGATAGATTTCTCAAATGTAAAATAAGTCTAGGCTACAGCTCACAACAAAAACTGGTAAAAAAAATATTTTTTATAATTTTTAAAGTAGTCCTCTTAAAGACATGGTAGGAATTAATTAAAACTGGAGCATACAAAATCTGGAGCAGATGTGCACTGTAACCAATCAGCTTCTCTCTTCAGTTTGTTCGGATAAGATTTGAAAATGGGAGAGAGAAGCTGATTGGTTGCCATACACAGCTGCTCCAGATTTTGTCTGCTCCAGTTTTGGTAAATTCTCTTCATTGTGTAATCTTTTCAATGATTACTTTTCTCTATATAACATGTAGCTGAATGTAAATCAACTTATCAAAGTAAGCTAGTCTTTAAAAAAAGTATATATTTTTGTTTCCAATTATATAGTATATGTACGTGGGTCAGCCATATGTTCTCATTATATACACAGCTCTGATTCCTGCTTGGCAGTACAGTGGATGTGGATTACAGCTCCTCCTCACACTACAAGTCAGTGGGGGTCTATTTATAAATAATTCACAGAGCTATGGGCCCTGAAAATTTCTGTAATAATTTGTTTGAATGGATACACAAAACAATCGCTCTTGTATATTTTCTTTACAAGTCCAATGTATTTTTGAATGTAATCTTTAATACTGAATTATGGCCACTAGATTGAGCTGATGAGCATAGGAAATAAATTCTTCTTTCCTATGCTCCTCTGCTTCTTCTTTCCTATGCTCCTCTGCTCCATCTAGTGGCCATAATGCAGTATTTAAGATTATATTCAAAAACACATTTGAGCTATATAGAAAAAGCAACAAGAACATTTTTTTGTGCAACAATGAAAATTCACAGAGATTTGCAGGGTCAATGGCTCTGCAAATTGTTTATAAATAGAGCCCTATGAGTCTGCTGACACACCAAAAACAATGCTCTCCATGTGTTCCTTATATCGTATCTCTATCGTTGTTCAGCAGTTCAGAGAACCATTGAAGTAGCTAATCCACCCTGCCTCTATTAGCTAACCTACAAATCTCAAGGTGTAATAAAAAACAAAAAAGGAAGGGAAGGCTTGCAAAAATGTAAAAGTCACTTGAACTTGCACTGACATTCTTTGTAGCCTAACAAGCATCTTCTAAGAGACTGGTAGCAGCTGGAAATCACAGGCTCTCCCGGTATTCCTGCCTCAAACGCAGCAAATACCAGTCTATCACTGAGTATTCTCAAGCACAGTCAACTGGCAGCCTAAGTTCCAGCAGGAAGTCCGTCCTGACAATAATTATTGTATTCTTTTCATCCTTAAAGTAGAAAACGTTAAACAAGCAATTACTGCATCACTCATATTATCTAATTATAATTGGTAATCAAGTGGTTTACCGCTGCGGCATAAAAGAACAAGCCTTTCCCACTGCGATTTGAACCCATGACCCTGGTGTCACACAGATGTTTCAAGCCTCACTAAAGCTCTAGGTTGCTGAGCAGATTCTGAACTTGGAAATGGAAAACTGCCCATGATTAACAATTAACATTATTTTGTATTATTACCTTTGTGATTTTGCATTGCTTTACTGCTGTAATAAAAGAACAACTCCACAACTTACTCCTGTGCATAAAATGCAAATGCATATATCTTAATTTACTTTGGATCAGACTTTTCTTCATGCCGTCATGCCTCCCCACTCCACCCTTTCAGATCTGAGTAAAAAAATGGAGAATGAAAGTTTAACTGCTGCCAGGGGCGGTCACAGCATTGAAGGTTGCTAAGAGCTCTTAGTAACCTGGGATGTTCTCTCCGGCTTCCTGCCCAGTTTACTGGCAATACCGGTTGCCAGGAGCCAAGTGGGATGCTCTGGCTGGCATCCAGCTGAGCTCCTGGCAGCTAGTGACGTCAGTAAGTTGGGCGGCACACTGGACAAAGCCACTGAAAGCATGGCTTCAACCCCTCTCTACCCCCCCACCCCTGGAAGGACCCTCCCCCATAATCAACCCCCCATGCAATGGCCATACTCTGACAGCACCCCACCTCCTGGCCACAGGTGACCAATAATGTAGGGTAGCCATGAGTGTTGCAGACACCTTTGATCTATGTTGTAGATCCTAATTTTTGCACTTGTGATGTGCTCTAGTGGGCGAGCCACCCTACAGATCACTGTGGAATACTAAATCTTCTCTCAAAGCGATCCCCGCCTGCTCAGCATCCACCTACATGTGGCCGCCCAACTTCAGTACCACCCCTCCATTGCCATTTACTAGTCCTTATATATGGTGGCTGCAATAGGTTTTTTTATCATGCCTTTTAACCTTAATTTTCATTCTGTAATCCTAGGGTGGCAATGCTTACTCACTGCACTATGTCTATTATGGCACAGCATTGTCATCATAGGCTTCTCTCCTCATTTGGACTACAAACACCTACACCTCTCCTTATCTCAATGACACAGGAGAAATTAGTTTTTTAGTTCACCAAAGATAGCTAGGAAAGCGAATACCATTGTTTGAGATTTCAGTTAAATCCACAGGAAGTTACAAGAAAAAAATGTCTCTGGCGGGCTCAACATTCAACAGGTACATTTTGTGCTTGCAGAAAATGTATGTAGC